>NC_088926.1:28692500-28702500 GCF_038396675.1 Hydra vulgaris
CTGCATCCAAAATATATTTTGGTTGTTTGTAACGTTTAATGCTGGAATCAAACATTAATTTTAAACCAATTGCAAATCCATCTTCTTTAGACAATGAAGGATTGCAAAGAAATGGTGCTATAAATAAATAAAAATCCAAAATATATTTTTTAAACACATCAACCAACTTTTAGTTTAAAAATTTTTTTAGTTTTTTTTTAACATTTTTTGTTTAAAAATAATACTTATCTTAAATATTATTATTTTAATAAATAAATTATATTTATATAATAAATATAATTATAAAATATATTATTATAACAATATAAATAATAATATAATTTTAAATATTTATTTTTGTAAATATTACTAATATTGTAAATATTATATAAATACCGACTTAATTTAATCGTTTTAATGTTTTTAGCTTTATTATTTAAAAATTAAAATAAATTCTTAAAATTAAACGTATAAATTGTTTGACACTATATAATTTATTTGAGATAAGATAATTTTTTTAATACCAGATAATTTGTTTGAGAAAAGATAATTTGTTTAAGACTGGATAACAATAAGACTACAAATATAAAAACTTGAAACAAACAAGTTGAGCATGGTACTACAAGGGACATGGTGGGGATCAAACTCTGAACTTCTTGCTTATAAAGCAAGCACTCTACCACTACATCACTACCATATTAATTCTATTACCGAATATACTCATTAGTTTTTGCTTGTACTTCTTGCTTAGTAGTGGCTTTGTAACTCTTTCTTTTATCTCCAAGTGAGGGTACAGCTATAAAACTCAGTTTAATGGCTCTGAGGCTGGCCTGGTAGTCTGGTTTTCCAAACTTTTTGTTAGCTCTTCAAGAAGCTGATTCTATCAACAGCTGTAAAATATCAAAATATAAACAGTGCCACATTGGGTATGAAAGGTGACCTTGTTAATGCATTAGGTGTGAATTGTTGAGGCCACATAAAAGTCTGGTTTTTAGTAAAAATATATTTCAAAATATGTTTAATAAAATAAGGACCTAATGAAACCAGGCACCTCTATGTATCTTTATACATTTGATCCATTATACATGTGCATTCAAGTAGCATAGTCCTGGTTGGTCATACATGATGCAACTTCAGATGACAAACTTTTTCTGCCCTCTAGCCAAGGTACAATGAAGTCAATTGAGAACATCTCATGACCGTGTTTTTGAACAAGTCTTTGTTTTTTAAGAACTATAAAATTGGATTTATAACTAAATAATTAAAATTTTTTGTATCTCATTATCAGTCTATTTGATCATTTAAAAGTTCTCTGGCATTAGTATCAAGCATTTATCATCATAGAGATGTGATGTCTGAGTTTTATCAAACAGTATTTAAAAATGCTTTATAAATATCATTAAAAAATACAAAGCAAGTGAGTACAGATGTCCGTGGGACTTCTATACAACATCTAATGAACGTTACAAGTCCGTAGGACATCCTTAAGACATCAAGCGGACTTTCTGTGCCTGCTGGAAAATTGCACTTAATAACTTGAAAAAAAAAGTGTTTTTAGTTTTTTAAATAAGTTTAATTTGAAATATATTTGTGTTAAATATATTGGTTTTATTCTTTCTCTCTCTCTCTCTCTCTCTCTCTCTCTCTCTCTATATATATATATATATATATATATATATATATATATATATATATATATATATATATATATATATATATATATATATATATATATATATATATATATATAAAAATATATATATATATATATATATATATATATAATATATATATATATATATATATATATATATATATATATATATGTATATATATATATATATATAGGCACACACACACACATCACGATAGGAGAGAGAGAAAGAGAAAGAAAAATGAGAAAGAGAACGAGAGAGAATAAAACCAATTAATTTTAAGTTACTTTCAAATTAAAGTTCACCTATTTTTAAAGAGGAAATTAGGGATACCAAGAAGTCATAATTCAAATATATATATATATATATATATATATATATATATATATATATATATATATATATATATATATAATATACAAACTCAATTATATAACAACTTATGATTCATAACTTTACCATCTATTTTTGTAGCATTAATCCAAGATGTTTTTCCATCAAATTTTAATCCACCTTGCCATTTCTTAATAACTCCATTAGCCTCAAGTTCAGGTGCTGAAGTAATGTTATTTCCTTCAATATCTGTCAATAGTATGGTCTTTCCACCATAACCTGAAAATGTCTCTTTTGCGCCATAACTTGTCCAATGTTTATCTGACCAACCTAATTATAATTAACAAAAATAACATACACATGTTTAAAAATAGCTAAAGAAATTCAAGATGAAACCATTATATCAAAACAAAAATTTGAAAAAATATTTTATATAACAATAATAATAATAATAATAATAACAGTAATAATAATAATAAACAAAAAAATATAAAAAAGTATAACAAAAACATACTTTGTGTTAGTGTTGCTACAGTCTCATTGGACAAGTCTTCACCAAGAGTAATAATCATAGAATTCCTCCAGAGTTTGTTAGGAGTTAATTTGAAATACTTGTTCAACTCAGTCTCTTGTTCTTCATTTAGGTTTTCGTGTTTGAATGTAGATTCATGATGTTCACCCATTTCTGAGCGTGCTTTTATATATTGACTTTTCCAGTTGACTACTTGAGGGCTGCCAATGTCTCCGAAAGAATTCACTGTATTTGAAGGATATCCATTGAAACTTTGCATGTTGTTATAATATTTTTGATTGTATAAACTGCTTTGGTCACTAGCAACTGGCTGATTATAAAAGTAGGGATTAGTGACAGGTTTATAAAAAGATTGTAACTTGGAATTCATTAATGAATAAATATTTTGTGGTTGAGGCACACTTTGTGGAGCAGCCATACTGTATTGAAGATAATTAGGAAAATTTCTGTTTTGATAAAATGGCGACTGATACGCACTTGGTTGAGGTTTTAGTGGTTGAGACAAAACATTTACTTGTTTTTCTGATGGCTTCTTGAGCAAATTTGCTCCATTATACAGTGATTGTGGCTTTTGGATTGACGTCAAATAGTTTTGTTGTTGTAAAGATGTAACTAACTGCTGCTTTTGTTGTTGTTTATAATAAGTTGCCAATAAATTTTGTTGCTGCTTCATATTCATTTGTGATGCAAGTGTCATCCCTTCAGCACCATTAAATGAAGTAACAGGACTTTGCATAACATTATATTGACCATTTATATTTGGAGTTAGTAACATAGTCCCTGTTTGACCATAAACCTGCCCTACACAATTTGGGTAAAAACAAGGTTTTCCTGATTGATATCCATTTACAGTACCAGAAACAGGAGAATATGCTCCCATTCTTACTAATTGTAAGCAACACGGTAAAATAAAAGCTGTAATAGGTCTGCAAATGCAGTTATTACTTGAAAATTTGACAGCTGATTTTGTAGCCTTTGTTGACTTTGTTGTGGTGTTGGTAACTTTTACAGTAGGAGAAGGATTAGTAATATATTTTGTTATCAAAGGGGGTGGCGGGCGTGTGAAAGATTTTGTTGTTCTTCTACGAAATGTTGTAGATGGAGTGGAAGTTACAGGAGCAGAAGTTGTTATGATGGTTGTTGTTGAAGATGTTGAAGTTTGTGGGGTTGTTGAGCATATTTCCAGATCTCCATACTTAAAGCATCCTGCACTAGGAGGCTTTGGTGTTTCTACATACTTAAATGTCCAATGTGAATCTTTGTATAAAGGTAACTGATGCGGAGGAGTCCAAAAAATATTGTAAGTTGGAGCTGATGTTGAAAGTTGGAAGGATTTTATTGCATCCCAGGGCGGATATTTTATTGCGGCTTGAGTTGTCATAAATAAAGAAGTTGAAGTTGTTGTTGTTGGAGGTGGAAAAGTTGTAGTTTGTGTTGTTGTGGTTGATGTTGTTGTAGTTGGTGATGTTGTTGTAGTTGGTGATGTTGTTGTAGTTGGTGATGTTGTTGTAGTTGATGATGGTGTTGTAGTTGGTGATGCAGTTGTAGTTGGTGATGTAGTTGTAGTTAATGATGTTGTTGTAGTTAATGATGTTGTAGTTGGTGATGTTGTAGTTAGTGATGTTGTAGTCATCAAGGTTGTAGTTTGAGTTGTCGTTGGTATCATTGTAGTTGTTGTTGTTGTTTTAGCTGTAGTTGATGCTGTTGTAGATACTGTATTTAATGTGGTTGATATATTATTGCATTTATTATTTCCATTAGTTGTAGGCTCACTGCAGTCAACATTATTTTCATATAAGTTAGTTACATTACTTAGAGATATGTTAATAGATCCTTTAATAGCACTCAAAATCTTTAAGCCATTAAGCATAGTTTCAACATTTGTTACTTGCTCATTTGAAATGGTGACTTCATCTTGTTTGCATGTTTTACACAGTGTAATGTTGCTCTGAATTGGACTTGTAGTATTATCACTCAATTGCCAATTTTTATTAAAAACAGAATTATTTAAATTAATAAAAACTTCGTTTGTTTCAATAGTATAATTTTTTATTTCAGTTTCATTTTTAATTTGAAGTTGCGTACTATTATACAAATCCATTTGTAATTTTTCTCCAACTTTATTTTCTGTTATATTCTGCAATTTTTCATTACCAGAACTTGCGTTATTATTTGAGTCTACAAAAACATTTAATTGAGTTAATGAAGTATTATTATTCAATACTTCATTTGATATTTCACTTTCTAAAGGAGTGTTTTCTGGTTTCTCTTGGTTACTTTGACTAACAAAGGCGGCAGAATGATACTTATCCATAGATTCAACAGAGACAATTTTATCAGGAGCAAATGAACTTACAGATACACCATGAACAAGTGTGTTATTCAAAAGGATTTTATTTTCACTGCTGGGGGTATTTAAATCATATTCTGGTGTAATACCTTGAGTTGAATATACCAGATTGGTAATTAAATCTAAAAAAATATTAGACTATACATTATGGAAAATCAAATTTCGTATTTTATGCAGTATTGCTTTAATAAAACACCCAAAAATGGGGGTACCATAAAAATGGGGGATACCTTAAAACTTGAGGTACACCCTTGTAATTCATCTGTTTAACTTATAAGACTAAAACAGCTTTTTTTTAGCATAACTTATTAACAAAACTTGTATAAGATGCAAAATATGCCAAATAAAAAACAATAATCGATTTCACTGATTAAAAAAATTCTCACATTTAATTAAGCATATTAAAATTATTAAAATTAGTTGTTATAAGATTATCTTAGTAGTTTTTAATAATAATTATAGCTATATATTAATTCTTAATTTATTATTATTACTACTTACTATAGTTACATATTATAATTATAATTTTGAAAATATCACATTTTTAAAACTATAATTAAAGTCTTATTTTCAAATAAATGTCTTCCAAATAAACATGGCAGTCAATAAAAATCTTTAAATAGTCAACTATGAAAATACTTTCTTACTTTTCAATAAAAGACAGAAACTAATTAACAGATATCAAATTTAATCAAAACTGACATTTAAATGATATGCAGAAATAAATTTCAAAACCTCTTTATTTAGGAAAGAGCTTTGCCTACCTGATAGATTAATTAAAAAAACAATTATAAATTAAAAAGGCAATTATAAATTAATAAGGCAATTGTAAATTAAAAAAGCAATTATAAATTAAAAAACCAATTATAAATTAGCTTAAACTTGAAGAAAAAGTATTATGAAACCATGGGCAATACATCTATCCAATTGGAAAAAACACATAGGAATATTGAGGTCTGGATCCAAATTGTGTGGGTAAAATAAAAATAAACTTTTACGTACAAAGAATTTTTAAGCAAACATTGAGCTTTCCTTTTGTTTAGATCATTTATCCTAAGATAAACTCATAATGGATTTAATTAATAAAATGAAAGTTTATGAGTTAAAGCAGTATTTGAGCTTTAACTCACAAACTTAACTCGTATTTTTTCTGCAATGGAAAACTTTATTGAGCCTGTACTAACTGCTACCGAGGCAGTTGAAGAACATAAAAATGAATATAAAAAAAAACTTTTAATTAACAATGATAAAATGCAGTGATCCGTTTATCTTATTATATGGTTGGTTACCTGAAGAGGACAGTATTAAACAATGGCCAATGGTTTTGTATCCAGATATTTTTAACTATTTGATGTTTCACCCATCTGAATTAGGCAGCAATGCCTTAAATGATTATAAAAATTCGAAAGCTTTTAGTTTTTATAAAACAGGCTGGCTTCAAAAACTCTTATATCACTGTATAAGTGAGGAAAATCCATTTTGCGCAATAAAAGGTGAATGCAGACATTCACAACATATTAATGTTGCAAGCCATAAACTGTGGTTGATTATAGAAAAAGAAAATGCAAAAATCCGATCTTGTCACTGTACATGTATGGCAGGAATGAGCCAAACATGTAACCATGTTGCTGCAGCAATATTTAGAATTGAAGATGCTGTAAGAATGGGCTTAACAAATCCAGCTTGCACAATGGCTTCAAACCAATGGCTTCCAAATTGAAAAGACGTTTTACCTGTTAAAATTGAAAATCTAGATTTTAGCAGAGAAAATTTTTCTCAACATTTAAAAAAAAAAAAAGACCATTTGTAGACAGTTTGTATAAGAAATTTAATCCAATTTCTAATTATTCTACTAAACTTAATCTTCAGGATGTTGCAAATGCATTAAAAGAAATAGTGCCTAATTCCATCATTTTTAGTGCTGTCCCGAAACCAGATATTGACTTTAGTTTGAAGTAGTAAACAACATTAGTACTTGCCAATCAAATCTAATGACTGTTAATGATATACTGGTAAGTCAAAAGATATATTATCACTTGAAAAAAATATAAAACTTCATATGACGCTTAAAAATATTGAAGTAATTGAGCAGTCGACCAAAGGACAAAATAATAACAAATACTGGTTTTTGAAAGATAACTGTTTTTATGAAATTTTGAAAATCAATCATAAAGGTGTAGCAATGCATGATTGTGAGTTATTTTTAGATAGAGATATTTCCTTCATTGGTGGTAGTCCTGACCGTATTGTTACTTGTTTTTGTTGTTCACCTGCATGTCTTGAAGTTAAATGCCCATTTTGGGCATTTAACTTCAAGACATGCACTTGATCATAAAACTTCCATATTTGATTAAAAATGATGTTGATATTTCTTTAAACAAAAATCATCCATATTATATGCAATGCCTTGTACAAATGGCTGTTACAAGGCACCATCACTCATATTTTATGGTGTGGAAATTTTATTGAACATATAAAATTTGACAATAACAAATGGGAAGAAATCAAGTGTAAATTTATAGACTATTACTATAAATATTATTTGAGCACAATTTTTATTCAACACTAATTAGAAATTGGATTAAACTTGTTATGCATACTGCCAACAAGTAGTTACTCAACTTATAACCAACCAAATTTTATGGCTTGTGTCATTAATACGTTGTGAATGTTTGAAAGCGAGAATGGTTGGGAAAACCATTGGCCATTGTTTAATACTGTCCTCTTCAGGTAACCAACCATCTAATAAGATAACTGATCACTGCATTTAACATTGTTAGTTAAAATATTTTTTGATATTTATTATTAAGTTCTTAGACTGCCACAATAGTATTTAGTACATGCCTAATAAAGATTTCCACTGTTACAATATATGGCATATATTTATGGAATACATTTCTAGAAATTTCTGTTTTTTTCTATTCAAATTCTGATTCGGGCTGCCTTAGCTCCCTTAATTTGCATTTCAGCCCCCTCCCTTCAACGATAAAAGTGACAACTATGTCAAAATTATATGACTGTCCCTTTTTTTATATTACCGAAATTCTGGGATTGTCCAATTTCAGTCCTGGCATTTTGAGAGCGAATGTGCGGGGCGATTAACGCCCCCTTTTTGTAGCCCTCTCCTTCTACCATTTGTCCTCTGTATCAAGTAAATTTTGTTATAAAGATCAAGCAATATATTTATTTGCTACTATAAAGAGCCTCTTTTTTGAAAAATGATTCCCACCCCCCCTCCACTAAAATATTTCACGATACAGCCTCTATGGTTCGTTAATTATAACTGTTTAAAGTGGAAATTATGGCATAATAAAAAATTTTTTTCCTATGGACTCGTAAGCATGATATATTGTTAGGAAAATAATTCAACGCAAAGTAAATTTTTTCTTAGTTAATTACGTATAATTGTTAGTGCTGGGTCAGAAAGGGGCTAGGGAAGCAAAACTTGTTGCTCTTAAGTTTAAGGGCAATTTTTTAGGTCTTTTTTGTTCCCAGGCTTCAATCATTGCAATTTTTTGTAAAGTATCTTTATCAGACACTTTAATGACATTTTCATACACCCTCCCCTCCCACACATGGTCCTAATATTATTATAACTTGAAACATTAGTAAGTTTTATTTCTAGATATAAGTTAACATGAATATTAATTTATTTAGAATTAATTTTGTACTGTTTTTCCATTCACGCTCGCAAATGTGATCACTACTTTTTTTGTGCTGTTCAATATTTATAACCTTAGCAGGCCATGAATGTGGGCGGCGATCACCTTTTACTAATTGGCAAGTGAACATGAACTGCCACCTCAATTTTTTGAGTTTGCATACATACACTTGTTGAACATCACCCATTCACCACCCCACCCCACGCATGCAAATTACTTAGCTTAGGACACCTCCCCCTACCCCCTTGCCGCATACGTAATATATGTACGACCCCTAAACATGATTGTTCTAAATACCTCTAAAATGGAAACCTAGGAGGTCATGACCACTTAACTAACTTATAAACATTTTAAATTATCAAATAAAACAGTAGTTTATCTAATAAAAACGCAAACGCGCATAATAACTTAACAAAATCCGTTACTATCAGTGTTAAGCCTGCTCTGAAAAGGCAGAGGAAGGGGAGGGATTCTTGACCCTAGACTTGCTGGGGGTAAAAAACGCATACCAAACTTATTAGCCTTTTTTTTTCGGAAAATATACAAATACAAGGATGTAATGTATACAATATACAAATACAAGGATGTAATGTATACAATATACAAATACAAGGATGTAATGTTCATGAAGGTATGAAAAAAGATCAATGTAATTGTAATCTTCCATTCAATCTTTACTGTTTTCCAAGTTCTTTAAAAAAAATTATAGACAAAGAGAAAAGTGAAAAATTTTATTAAAAAGGGAAGGTAAAAATAAGAAAAAATGGAATCCATGCGACAGTGACTGTGTATGTTTGATGGATTTTGTGGATGGAACACCTACCATTGCTAATATAAAGCCAAGAAGGAGTTTAAATAAATTTTGTACAAAATAGAACTTTTTAGTTTTGAAAGGTATTAGCACAAATTCCTGTGCTAACACATTATTCCTTGTATACTATTATTTAACAACTTTAAGGCTTTATATTTCCATCTCTTGAATTATTGACAAATACAGGTTTCAAGTTACAGAGTACAGCACAAACCCTCACAATATCATCAACATGACACAACATTGTTAGAGGAAAAACATTTATTAAAATTCTATACATTTTCATTCTATTAATGACTCTTTCAACATGTATTCTTAAGTTAGCTATTTTTTTTAGTTTTTTTACATTCAGATGCATTCATTTGACTTTTGAGACGAATTGTTAAAGTACAAAATCTTAAAAAAAGTTCTACCTGAATTTGAAATCCACAATCTGCCATGACTTCATCGTCACGCTCTAACAAATCATAAAAACCACTGTCTTTTGTTATAAAATTATTTGAACATCTTCCACCATAACAATCAGATAAAAAAGTGATAAAACCACTAGGCAAAATTCCAACAAGAAACTTAAATGTATTGTGTTATTTATAATCAGACCAAGTTGAGGCTTGTGCTAAAAGAGACTTGAGTTGTTCAATAAAAACTTTAGCACAATCAATAATCACACAACACTTG
>NC_088926.1:28707500-28800000 GCF_038396675.1 Hydra vulgaris
ATCACTTTTCCCTCTGGTACAAACTTATTAAATATTGCCACCATTTCTACTGAAAACCCTCCAAATGTAACTTCAAAATCATGATTAGCTTTTCCAATTGTAATATTGTTACTAACATCTATAGTAGTCACTGAAGATTGTGTTTGTCTGGTAGTGGTAACAAGAGGACCATCAATGAACAACTTTAAGCCATGTATAGATGACCATGTAAGTAAAATAAAGTGCCATTTATCGCTTTTAAGCGGAACTTTTACCTTTAAGAATAAAAAAGGTAAGTATTTAACAATCAAATTTTAAATGAATTAAAGTCAAAAAAATTGGTATAGCTGAGTTTACCTGCCATAATCTTTTAGATGAACCAACTTCAAAAAACATATAGTTAGTTTTAATATAAAAAGAAACACCACTTCCAAGATGGCCACCACTATCAAAAACAAAAGCTTTATCAGAGCTTTGAACAGAATTTAGCTTTACTCGAAGTCCTAAAGATAATCCATCTTTGCATAAAGAAGGTTGTGCAATGCATTGACCTAAATAAAATTAAAAAAAATAAATTTGAAATACTTCTTATCCTTAAAGCTTTTATTATTAAAAAAAATTAAAATTAATTTTTGATTTTATGTGAATGACCACAGTAAAGTCTCAAAACTAAAATTTGTGAGGTATAAATCTTAATATGGTTTTGAGACTTAATTACAAAAATCCTGCTTTGGTCTTGAATCTTAGATCTTGTCCTGTTGATAACAAGATAAGATCTATGATTTTTATATTGAAAAAATATCAGAAACATTGTTTAGTATTAAATTTTGAAACAATAAATTGTTATTATAACTTATTTTTTCAATACAAATTTTTTTTAATAAGTGTAACACCAATGGTTACACATTTTTTTGATTTTTATAATGCTATTCTTAATCCTTTCAATCTATATGACCTGCTATGCGGGTTATGATTTTTTTTTTTAATGTTACCACACTGAAAACAGCATTTGATCAAGAAACCAAGGCTAAAAAAAGATAGACTTAAAAAATTAGTTTGACAACCATTTTTCTGACTAACAAAACAAGGTCTTATTTGTGAAATTCTGGCAAATATTTTTTTGTTTTAAAGCTTTTAAACCGATGATAAAATTTCACTTGCAATTATTTTACTGTATTTTGTCTAGGACTGAAAGGGTTAACAATATTTTACCACCAAACCTCTTTCATGGTGTTAACCTGACCAGGGCTGAGAATTTTTGTTGTGATTCTATCACTAAGAAAATTACAACCCTAGGTTAACAAGCTTTTTCTTATCCACAAATAAATTTGAGATTTTAGATCTGCTTTTTTTTCCTTATTACCATCTTAAATAAATTAATTTTTCCTATTCATTTTTGTCAAAGATTGTGTTTCAGAGCTATATGGTTGAGAAAAAGTTAATAAATAAAAAAAAAATAGCCACTTTGAATGTAGTAGTTACTGCCTTGGGGAAGTAAATACAGTAGAAAAAAAAAGTTTGCCTTTACTAAAGCTAAAGGACCTTACTTGTTCCAATACAGAATTAATTTAACATCATGGGAACTTATAGCAATGTTAAAAACAGTAACAATATATGCTAGGTATTGTAATATATTTTTAATACAATCATATAAAAAGTATTTGAATGTTTCAACATAACTGTAAGAAAAATAACCTTAAATTTTTGTATTCAATAATTTGGTTTTAAAGAGTAAATGTCATTTTTTTTTTTATCTATATAAGACATGCATGTAAGAGCTAGATAAAATGGTTTTTTTTTTAAATTAAGTAAATTTTAATTAAAAAAATAGCTTTATTGAGGATGTTGATAAGAAGCAAAACTAGTTGTTTAACAAATAGACAAATTGCTTGAATAAGAGTGATTGGAATAAGGCTATTGTCAACACAACATACAGATGAATTGTCTGGTCTGACTTTTTGAAATGAGTATTGATTTTAACAACTTTGTCCAACAAGGTTTAAAGAGATCGATATGTTGATAATGATAGGTCAGAAGCTATTTTAATAAAAGTTCATATTGCTCTATTTAATGTTGCATTTAAATTTTTTAAGTGATCTAGAAAACCTGTTTAAGTTATTTTAAAGAACGTAACTTGTGTGACATCTTTAAAGTTAATTCATTTTTTCTATAAGTGAGATTAATTTAACACCACACAAGCACTATGCCTAAATTATCTATTTTGTGGTTTTGAGATCACAAGGCTTGAAGAGACAGTCTTGCTAAAAAAAATAATTTCTTAAAAACGATCACTTTTAATGTAAAAATGCGAACTTAAAATGACTAAATTTAGCATAGCACACCATAGTTTCTGGAAAAAAAAGAGTTAAAAAAATTGCATAATTTGTTTAGTTTTTACTTTCCAAGAGTAGAAAAACTGTAATGATGACAACAACAATGAAAATTGCGATGATGATGATGACGACAATGATGATGACTGAAAATTCATTTTAATTTACAATATATACTAGTAAAGTTATAATACTTTTACAAAGAAACTACTTTTACAAAGAATTTTATTTGAAAATATCAATTCTCCATAATTCAAGATAACTTGATCGTTCATAATCAACAAAAATCGGAAAATCAAGTGGAATGTTTGTTATAGATATGTTATTGGAACTACTATAACAATGTAGCAAATTACGGAAATGTTCATAAGAAGGAGAAGAAACATCTAATTCTTCTATAGAAAAATTCAGTCGTTTTTCTATGGAAAAAAACACAATAACATCAAAATTTGATATTTGAGAAAATGTAAATATCACATGAAAAAGTTGATCAGTAAGCTCTTCATCATATATGCAATCAGCAGCTATAATTATATTTGTTTTTTCTATTACCAAGCAGTCTTTATCTATCCAAGAAAATTCAGAGTTGCTATCTTGTAAATTTAAATCTAAAAGAAACTGATTTAAACTTACTTCATTATGTTGTTTTTCAACATTAAACCAGTTTAATTTTCTGAAAGATACATTTAGGTCTTGATCTGTTTTTTTGTGGAATGCATCAAAATAATATCTCATAAAACAATTTAATTCATAGTTTTCTTGAGTTAAACACAAAATGTCATTTTCTTTATCAGTAGAAAATACATGAGAAGCTTTAAATGAAGCAAGAATAGAACAAATTCCAACTCCAGCACCAAGTTCAATGCAATAACAATCTTTAAATACGTCACTGTATATAATATAATCCGCCATCAACAGAGATGCTGCCCACACTTGCTTACCAACATTATTTAAATGAGTACTATTACAATGAATAATCGTTAGTGTTATAGCGTTATTATCAAACTCAGTTCTGTTAGTATTTAAATCTCCATCACTATCGTAGTCGATCGTGTTTTCGGTTAAAGGAATTGACTTTGGTTCTATATGTGTCGAACATTTGATACAAAACCGAGTTATATATTTTTCACTAGAAATCTTGTTTTTAGTTTTGCATAAGTGAACTTCAGATAAAACAAAAATATCGTGGTTCATTTTAAATTAATAGCACTATTTAACTGACATTACACTAAAACATGCGAAACCTATTCGAAATTTTTAGTTCATGCTTCATAAACTGAGTGAGTGTTTAAATCTCACTTTAATCACATTATGACTATCATCATTAGGACGTTTCGAAGACGATGCTCTGCGATAACACTTTGGTTTCTTTATTATTTTATTTTTACCTTTTTTATTATTATTTTTTAATATTCCGTATATTTTGGTCAAGAGGGAGGGGGGGGGATGAGCGGTACTGTAGCACTTGGGCCCGGAGGTAAAGAGCACCGGCGGTAGTAACCGGGAAAATAGATAAATATGATTGTTTTAAATAAAAAATAAATGTGAAAAAAAAAAGAAAAACTTTTTAACTAAACACATTGTCTAAAATTAAAAAGTAGAAAACAAACAGACATTTCAACAATTCAGGTAACCTTCTTGTTTTTTTAATTATTTCATTATATTACCGTTTTTTTACGCTGATTTTTTTGAGCGATTCCTGAAGCTAAGCTCATTTTCGTTATGAAACATAAGTTATTTGTCATTAAAGTTAACAAGTAGCTAACAAGGAGATAACTCACATACGTGACTCATGGGAAAGTATTGTTTAAGAGGCAAAAGTTGTTACAGAAGTTATTAGAATACAAATTCAGTTTTCTACAAAAAGAAATTCTTTTATTGAACCAGATCAAGATATCAAAACTTCTGTATTTTACCCAGAGCTGTATTTTATATTTAATGCAATATGTGATTTAATCTTACCCATTTTAAATTTGCAGAAATATGAGTATGCAGACCTAAATTTAAAAGCGCCCAAACTTGAAAATGCATACAAGAAAGATCCGTCAGAAGACTTAATTAGTGAAATACTTTATCTGAAAAGTATTTACAAAACAGTTTTTAGTATTGAAAGTTTTCCCCTTCATCTTCTGAATTCAATTTATGAAAAACAACTTCTAGGCATTTTTACCAACATCTCTCTGACAATTAAAGTGTTTTGTACAATTTCAGTAACTGTGTCATCAGCAGAAAGATTAGCAAACTGGCAATTAAATTGAAATCAAGTCAAAGAAGCACAACATGTCAAGATCGCTTAAATCATCTTGCCATATTATATATTGAAAATAATTTAGCAAAATGAGTGATGTCATTGAAAAGTTTACTTTGGAAAAAATCCGAAAATGTCAATTAAGATTTATTTTTAAGTTACTAATGCTATTAAATATATTTTCTTTTTAATCTTGAAAACTTTTCTTTAATTTTATCTTATCATTAAGACAGTCTTTAAGTGTCTTTTACTATTATCAAGACAGTATTTTTATAGATCCTAATTTTTGGTTTAGTTCTAATGGAATAAACAGGCCAAATTCATTAAATATAGCTTATAGTACACTGTCAATATAATTTCTTTTTTTTCTTTTTTTTTTTGCCCAGTAAATACTATAATCGCGTTAATAGGCATTTACGTGAACTAATTTTCTAAATTCGCAACAATAAATATTATCATATCAATAATGCATTTCACTTTATCTGCGTTATAAATTCACAGTTTAATGCTAATTTAATTCATATATTTTTAAAATTATATAAATATTGATAAACAAATTAACCCAAAACTAAAATAGAAAAGTCACCAGTTTCTACTCGGCCTGTTTTTCGGTTAATCAAGTACAGAACAAATCAAAATTTTAAGTCGTGTTTATCTTCTGCAAACGATTACATCGCTGACAACTGGCCAAGCTACCGGACGTTAGAACAAAAAACACTTTTTTTTTTCCAAAAACGAGTGGTTCTGCTTTCGATAAAACAAGCTTTTTTCAACAAAACCTGCTGAAATATTGAAACACTTGACGTAGAAACCAAGATGAGAATGAAAATGACTAAATAATTGGTCAATAATGAAGTAACTCATTATGGCGAAGATAGAAAAGTATAGCTGAGTTCGCCGCAAAAAAAAACGAGATTCTTGATAACAATATTTTAAAGTCGGTAACGCGTGAGAAAACCGTGACAACAAACATTTTGCAAACTGCATATAAAGTTACAAAAGACATTTGTCATTTAATAACTTTGAAATTAAACTACACGTTATGAGCGAGTTGAAATGAGTTGCATTCTTTATTCTAGAAACGCATGCTCGCAAACTACATTATTATTATATTGTCAACTACAAAGGTAGTGAAAAGAGGAAAAAATGATTGCAGAAGTTTTAAAATTTTTTTGAGTCAACTAACCGGAGTTTTTAGGGATAAAATAGTCCCTGAAATGCTTGAGTTGATTAAATAAAGTTTCAGTTTTACTTAAAAATTTTTTTTCTTAATATTAATTTCATTTCTATGCTCAAAAAACAACTGTTTCTTTAAGATTGAAGGTATTTTTACTAATATATTTTAGATAACGGATTTGCTAACTTTGAATTTACATGCGATAGTGATGAAGTTACGGTAAGTTTCGAGTTCGATTACTGCGCTCAATTCGTTTCTCCGCGCATAGGCTTTGTTTAGTCGAGGTTCGTGTTTCAGAGTTAAAGAGTTGAAAGAAGATTGTAACCATTATGAGTATCCTCCTCGATTAAAGTGGCCCCCTCAGCCAAAAAATGTTCCATTCTATGAATATTTATTTTTTTAATTCAATTTAATCATTAAATCATGTAAATTTAGTTTAAGGCTTGAAATAACTTGAGAATGTTATTTCAGCCAATGTTATATATTATATATAGTATCATATACATATACACTTTGGCCCTTTGTCACTCAAAAATAAATAAACTTTGACATCAACGCATGTTTGAGTGTGTAAAAATTTGTATCTAAGCATAACTCGGACTCCGGGTAGTATCAGGGACTCCGGATTCCGACTATTTTTTAAGATTTAGTAGTTCATTTTTTTTTTTTTTTTTTTTTTTTCTGTAGCTATTTATTTTGCCGTTTAAAAATGTTTACATTGCAAATACATTTATATAAACCATTGGCTGGAGCGAGAAGAAGGCGTGTTGAGCCTTATCGCCGAGCCCCATTTAAAAAAAATAATAGCGATAAATTCTACATTACCGTAACTTAAAAATATATATAAAATAACAAATAGAAATGAAAACCGATATAAATAACTAATATAAATAGAAATTTTTTTTAAAGAAGTGTTGAAAACAATTGCTAAAATGCTTAACGAATATATTAATAAAAAATAAAAAAGTCAAAAAAATAAAATTTCTTGAGGATAAAAGACAACAAGAAATGAAATTTCATAATTAATATAATCACTAGATAAATTATTAGCATCATCAGTGATATTTTATATATATTTTTTTTTATTTTAAATATTTTGTATTCATTAATATTAATCACTGATACAATTAAATCTATTTTTTATATGATTGTTTTTAGTTTAAAATAAACATTTAAAGCTGGATATATCCATGAATAATAATAATCGTTTTGATTCGTCCTTAAATTGCTCTAATGTAGTCTGTTTATTGTTAACAATATCTGGAAACTTTTTCCACAGATTATGTCCGCTGTATTTAATTGAATAAGAAGTTAATTTTAGTTTATATTTTGGAACAACAAAATTGTTATCAGAAAACTTTGTTGAGTATTTATGTTTAATTTTATTAAAATTAGATTGAAATAATTTTGGAGATAATCCATTTTTTGTTTTAAAAATAAATTATAAAACTTGGTGTAAATTAAGTTTATACACATTTAAAACAACGAGCACACGTAGAAGTGGTTCGCAAGGAACACTTCTGTCGGCTCCAAATACTATTTAGCACGCATGTTTTTGTTTGTTGTAGAGTTTCTTTAGCT
The DNA here is from genome assembly GCF_038396675.1 of Hydra vulgaris. NCBI lineage: Eukaryota > Metazoa > Cnidaria > Hydrozoa > Anthoathecata > Hydridae > Hydra > Hydra vulgaris. Next base: position 28,714,816 of record NC_088926.1, read on the forward strand.
TTGTATGGTTAGTACTACCCCACACAATATTACAATAAGACAAATAACCATGGATAAAGGCAAAATACAATTTTTTCAGGGATGATATATTTAGAAAAGGTTTAGCCCTAAACATCATTGCAATATTTTTTGAGATTTTTTTTTCAATACTATTTATATGTGAATACCACTGTAACTTTTCATGGTTTGCTTGAATAGCTTCATTTTTATGGAAGGAAAGAAAAATACTTGAAAAATTGTTTAGTTTCTATAGCATGCGATGGTGCAGCAGTAATGTTAGGGTGCTAAAGTGCCGTTAATTACTAAAAAAAGTTTTTTTGTGGTGTGACAATGTGCTTATTATAGACTTGATTTATTACTAAGCGATACTGTGAAGGAGATTTTAGGAATTAATAGATTCATACTATTTCTTAATAAAGCTTAACGTCGCGTACCATGCTTTTATAAAAAACAGCAGAGAGTTACACTCATGTGCAATTATTTGATGTTAAACTTCTAAAAAATTATTGAATTTTAAGTACAAATGTGCTTCAACTGTTGCACAGAATCTTCGTTTAATAGAATTTTGCTTTAATATAAAAATGATGTTTCCCAGTGAAAAATAAAACCGCGTCCCACATGGGTTACGCGTGGGTTCCGTGTGGGATTGATGGGATTTAGGTGGGACGGATTTTCCCATGTGGTATCCGTATGGAAATGTGTCACCTTAAACCCATGTGGGTAATCCCATATGGGTTACATGTGGGAACCATATGGTATTTACACACATGGGAAATCCCACGTGGGTTTCCTGTGGGATTTGCATGGGAATTAATTTGAAAGCCGGAAACTAAAAAAAACTTTTAAAAAAAAAACTAAAAAAAATTTTTAAATCGACATAGCATTGCGTTACGTTTATATTGTGTGAAAATATTTTATATTACATAAAGAATGGCAAGCAAGTATGTAAGTACCACGAATAATGTTTATGTTTCTTTATAGAAATAAGATTAAGATTTGTGCAAATAGACGTATTATTAGGATGATATAATAGTTATTTGAATATAAATCTTGAGTAAATTATTTGCAAACAATTAACTGATGCAAGTTGCAATGTTGTCAAAAACCAATCTTGCATGCATAAAGAAATGCACAAAGAAATGCAGGTTTGAAAGTCAAAGAATTCCCAATTATCTTTATTAAAAAAAGAAAAAAATAGGATGGAGATGGGTTTCTGTAACTTTTTTTATGCTCCAAAACTTTTAACTTTAGATATAATAAGGTCCTTAAGACTTAAGGGACTTACGAGGTACATTGAGGAACAAAAACAGGATATTTACAGAAACTTTTCAATTTTTAATCTGGAGTACCACAGTGTAATTGGGAATAAAGTCTCTGGGTCCAGTTTTCAAAGTAATTTGATCTAAAGTAATGTTTAAATAAAATAATATGCTTTAAAATGCATAGAGTTATACATATAACTCCTGATAGTTAACTATATGTATAACTAGTTATACATATAAATTGTTATAAAAACTTATTTTTTAAGGTTATGCTTGAACAAATTAGTACCAATTAATTCAAATTCAAGATTTAGTTCAAGTTAAAGTTCTTATTTATTCATTGGTTTTGTTAATTTTATATTTATTTGTTCAAATTTATCAGTTAGTACTAATTCTTACTACAGTAAGAATATTAATCATTGTTGAACGTGATTTTATTAGTAACTTAATTTTACTTTCAACATATTTTGACAACACCCTTTACATTTTAAATGATGACAGCTTTACTTTTCTTTGATGTTAAATTTATTACGTTTCAATAACTCAGATTGAATTTTAACTGAATTATTGTAAGCTTTGTAAGGGTTTGTAGTATATCAAATGGTGTTGTAAATAAAGTAAAAAGAAAATATATATATATATTTATATATATCATACATACATATATATATATATATATATATATATATATATATATATATATATATATATATATATATATATATATAAATATATATATATATATATATATATATATATATATATATATATATATATATATATATATATATAATATTAAAACAATAAAATCGATACAAAATTTCACTTTAAAACGAATACCATTAACATTGTGATGATAATAGCATTAGGAAACTAGTATTTATGTATTATTATTATACTATAAATAAATTGTTTTTTAATTCATTTTATAAAATAGAGACTGATAACTGATAATTAATGGAAATAAATACAAATTATAAAAATCATGTAAACTTCATTTATTATTTCTAAATACTATATTAATGTTAGTCTACAAAGTTAAAATCAATTTTAGAGCATTGTTATTAGTTTTTTTGCGATTCGCACTTCCACTTCTGTCTCTCAAATTTATAAAATAGGTGGTCAAAGCTTGCTTAATAGGTAGGTTCTCAGCATAACAATGCTTTTTTCTTACACTTTATAAAGAGAAAAATGGCAAATTAATTATTTATTTTACCTAAATTATAGGGTCATCTATGCATAATGATGTCAGATGATGACCCGGTTTATTGAACACCTTCACCCTTTATCAAACTCAGTCAATTTTATGCCATCTCCCATTGAAAATGATGTCAGTTTTTGTTATCATATTATGATGGTGTATCTGAATTGTTAATATAATATAAAAAATGCATATACCATCAATTTTTTTCTGGTTCAATTATACATTTATTCTCAACAGTACTAAAAGTAAAAAAAACAAACATAAATTGTTCTTTCAAATAAGTAAGCTAATTTCTGAATTTAAATTGTTTTTCCTATGATCCTCTACAGTTTTAACCAACAAAAGCAAAAAGTTTTTAGACCACACTATTGGTGTAAATACCTCTAAAACCTGCTCATAGCTAGCATAAATTGTTTTACTTTTTTTTTAAATAAAATATTTTACTTTTTTTTTTAATTCAATTTTTTAATTGACATTATTTTGGTTTCAACATCCCCTCCCCATTGTCAATTATTGTTAAACTCACACTGCCCTTCTATCTACTGGCATCATTTATGGATGATCCCATAGCCTAAATACTATATATATGTATATGTATATATATATATATATATATATATATATATATATATATATATATATATATATATATATATATATATATATATATATATATATATATATATATATACATATATATATATATATAGTATTTAGACAGAAACCTCCCTATTTCCCCCCTATTTTATTATTTTTTTTTAATAAAGAAAATTTGACTTTCAAACCAGCATTTCTTTGTGGGACACTGCAGTGTCCCATGCATGCATGCTTAGTTTTTGACAACATTTGAACTTGCATCAGTCAATTGTTAGCAGATAATATACTCAAGAACTATATTCAAATATCATATGAACATGTTAGAGAATGTTCATATGATATTTGAATATCATAAATTTAATAATATTGTTGTGACATGTTATATAAATAATACCATAATAGATTATGATATGAAAATAAGATAGGATATAAAGGCAATCATCAAAGAATAAATTTACTTATAGAAATTTAGATGTTTGTTTATTAGTTTCAGAATATTATATTATGTGTGACCGCGGTCTATAATAACAGGCCTTGACATTGCACAACAAAGTTGTTAAACTGAAGGCCAATTCCTAATACTGTGTTTACATTTTCATCTTTTAACATTAGACGAAAGTTTGTGTTCACGCTTTTTTAATAAATCTTTAAAATTTGATTGGTTTATAAAGTAGATAGCGCAACTTCAAGACGATTACGTTGTTAGGTTCAAGGCGTTAACATTGTAAGGTAATAATATTGTCAAACAAACGATAAGTTTTTTTAATAATTAAAATGCCTTTAAAATGCTGTGTATCTCTTATACAATTTATACAACTACAACTACAATATTAATTACAACTACAACAAAATTATCAATACTCAACCACAACAAAAATATTTATAAATTTATAAATTCCCAATTTATAAATTCCCGAAGAATCTAGAGAGAAAAAGATGTAGTGAAGCTATCCCAAGAACTGGTTTTATTGTTACAGACTATACAGCAGTATGTCAACTGCATTGGCCAAATGAAGCAACTTTTGAAAGCAAATATGGGAAGCAACGACCTTTAAACCCACCATCTGTTATTAAAAATATTCTGCCTAGTTGTTTAGCCACACCAGCAAGTAAAGTTAGAAAAACTGTAACTTCAAGCGGTTTTCGAAGAATTTTACCAGATAAGTTAATTGATTTTCTAAAAGAGGATGAACTTATATTTGACGATATTCAATCTTTGTTAAGTGATAATAACAATGTTATTGTTTTCCAGCTTAATAAAAAAAATTTGCACATACAATCAAAAATGTACAAACTTGGTGTTCCATTATTTATTTTAGTAATTTTCAAGGATTATTCATTTGTAGCTAACCATAATGGCACAACTTGTAATATTTCATCTTTAGCTTTAAACAAATTAAAGTTAATAAAAACAAAATCAGCTTTATTTGAAGCAGTTAGATTTTAAAAAAATAAAGAAAGTTCGCTTTAGTCAAATATTCTATTCGAACACCTTAATGCTATGAGAAAAGTTAGTGTTGGTAAAGTTTTATATACTTCAGATATTATATGTAGAGCATATGAGTATTTTGCTATGCGACGAAGTTTAGATGATTGTTTGTATAAGGACTTTAACACGATTGACTTCAAAAATAAGCTCAATGGAGGACCTAAGTTTCATAAATAGTATTTTTATGAATTTAAATCCATTGAAAATAACTTTCATACTACTAATTGATAAGGTCTATGTCAAAGCTTCATTACTTTACCAAAGAGGTGCTTTGTTTGGTCAAACAGTAAACTACCCTGAAAAGTTAGCTAAAACAATTTTACCATTTATGATTAAATGTCTTTTTGGAGGTCCAGAATTTATATGTAGAGCTCAACCTGTTGCAAATCTTTCCTCTGAATTTCAGTTTGCTCAATGTCAACAAATTGTTGATACGATAAATAATATTGAAAATAGTAAGACACAAGGTAATAATTATTGATGGTAACCGTGTAAATCAAAGATTTTTTGGAATGTTTAAAACAGTTGATAGTAAACCATGGTTAACAACATCAGGTATATATTTATTGTATGATTATGTGCATCTCTTAAAATCTATACAAAACAATTGGTTGACAAAAAAGACTGGCGAACTTCAATTTTTGAACAATAAAGAACTGGCTTTGGCTAAGTGGAGTGATTTAGAAACTTTATATAAAACTGAGTGTAATAGTCTTTTTAAACTCTCTAAACTTACAGCTAAATCAGTTTATCCAAAACCAATAGAGAGAAAATCTGTAAAGTTTTGTTTGTCTGTTTTTTGTGAAGAAACAGCTGCATTAAGAACGCATCCAGAGATTGAAAATATAGCATTTGAAGGTACTGCTGTATTTATTGAAAAAATAATTTTTTTTCAAATGTTGTTAATGTCAAAGCACCTGGTGCTGGCATTCGGTTTAGAAATGAATTATGCGGAGAAATCCACTCAGTTGGTTATCAACAGTTACAACTGCTACGAGATATTGTTGAACTGTCAAATTTTATGAAACCTACAGGTAAGCGTGAAAAACAGCTTACGCTAGATACTAGCAATGCAATAGCGCATGTTGGTGATTTTTATTGTTACCATTTTTAGAAAAAAAAATTAAAAATACAGTTATCTTTCTAATATATATATATATACTTTGTTATGGTTCTGCCTGTTATTGATACTATTTAATATTACATAAATATTCTTAATGAAATTTGAAATACGAAAATATGATTATCTTTTAACAATTTATGGTTTCTTTTTATATTTCCGTCTTAACTAAAGATTATTATTAGAAACCATTACACCCTACCTAATATAAAAATATATCAATATAAGTAAAAGTAAAAGTTTAATCGGCCTTCAGTTTTTACAGCATTTTGCGCGATGTCAAGGCCTGTTATTATAGAAGGCCGTGTGTGTGACGAAAAAGTAAAGATACTTTTGCATCCAGTGGCTATTGCACCCAACGTCTACATCATTGTAAAAGTAGGTTTTTACATTTTTGTTTTTGTATTTTTGTTTAACTACTTATCCTAATTGATCACTTTTTTTCAGGATTCTCCTCATGGGTTCAAGCTCATTACGCATAATATGTGTTCAATTACCCATAATACGTTAGTCATTGTAAGTAATAAATTAGGAAATAATTATTTGTGAAATATTGTAGTCATTAATGACTTCAACCTGGCTAATAATTAAAATTGCTCGACTAATAAGGTTCCTTATTAAAATTTCTCTCTCTCTCTCTCTCTCTCTCTCTCTCTCTCTCTCTCTCTCTCTCTCTCTCTCTCTCTCTCTCTCTGTATATAAATATATATATATATTTATATATATTTGTATTTTTTTTTTTAGAAAATGTTTGAAGAAAGTTAGAAGATACTAAAAACCTTGGTATTATGCAAGCCGAAGCGATTTAATTAATTCAATCGACAAAAAACGGCGTGTAAATCGCAAAAGAAAAAATAATATTTTTAATATTCATTTTGGATGTATTGATTAATAGCATTTATTTTAAAATAAATTCATTTTGCAACACGTTTTTTAATTTTATAAAATTTCGTCATAATAGTTTAAGGTAAATCCCACGTAGGTTATAGGTGGAAAACATCTCATGTAAAAGATCAAAAATGCTGCACATTTTGAATACCAAATGGGATAAAGTAGCAAATACCAGAATAAGTTAAGCCTCTCTGAAAGCTTCGATGATTAATTTTAAATTACTATTTAAGTTATTTTTAAATTAAAAGGTTTTTAAAAATCATAGAAGCATTCGGACTTTCATTTGTCTAGTATTGACTACTTTTATACGATTTGGATTAAAATATGTGGCATTTAAGATCTATAACATGTAGTATTTTCCACCTATATCCCATGTAGGATTTACCACATAAAACCCATGTGGGATTTACCATATGAAACCCACATGGGACAAAATAATAATCCCCATATGGGTTACATATGGTAAAAACCCACGCGTATCCCATATGGGATTTACCATATGGAATCCATGTGGGATTTACCATATGAAACCCACATGGGACAAAATAATAATCCCCACATGGGTTACATATGGAAAAAATCCACGCGTATCCCATGTGCGCTTTTTCACTGGGTTAGCGTCGTGAGAGGGGGGTAGGGAATAAGTAGGGACGACAAGGATTGGGAGTGGAATAATAACCCTTGAAACATTTTTTTCGAAAAACACACTTATGAAAAATATATTTATTGATGTGTCTTTTATCATAACTATCAAGTGCGCCTAAGACACTAAACAATCTAAAGTTTAAGTTTTCTAAGCTTAACAATTATCGTTAAAAAAATAAATAAAAAAAGAAACATTTGATATTATTGCAATGGTTTAGTTATTTAAAAATACAGTTACTCTAAGCAAGCATTAAGAAAGAAATTTACTTTTATGCTAGTTTATAAAAAATTTTCTGCCTAAATTTTATTTCCAGCGGGTGCAGAACGTTCGTTGGACGTCTTAAGAACATCATACGGACTTGTGACGTATATATGAAGATGTAGATGCCTTACGGACATCTGTGCCCGCTGGGCTGAAACAAAATGGCTTATTAATAATTCAAAGTTAATGCTCTCGGCAAGCTCACATTTAAATAAAGTTATTGTCAATCCAAAAAGACATTATTTTGTTATTGTTGATCACAGATAATTTTTTATCTTTAGTCAACTGAAACTTCTCTCATCATTAACAGATCTTCCTTTTAGGAAGAGTCAAGTCAATTTTGTAAAATTTTAAGATGAAAAATAAAAAATTATAAATTAACTGATATAAAATAACTGAAATACTGACGAAGTATCTGATTCGCACATAATTTTTTAACCATATATATCGATTCATACATAATTTTTTATTAGGAAAACGTTTTTCATTTGTAGTTCAGTTGTCATTGCTGGAGATTTTGATGCACACACATCTTTGAAAGTGGGGTCGGTGTGAGTAGGTTTTAAGTTGGGAGGGGTGCCATACGGGTTTTTGCCAAAAACATTTTTGACACATAAAAACAAATCTAAATTGCTCCACAATGTTGAAATCAGTTAATTTATAATTTTTTGTTTTTCTCCTTAAAAAAAAGTTGTTTACCGTTTTCAAAGTCATTGTAGTTTTATGAACATCTGTCACTGTAGAGTCACAGTAATTTGATACACCGAACTATGTTAAAAATTCATTGACTGTGCGCATTATGATTATAAGAGATATTTACTTTAAATAAAACGTCTTTGTTTTGTTTTCAGCCATAAATGCTTGCAAATTTGTAAACTGTGGTTTGTTATTACCTAGTTTTCTATTTCCGTTTAAAATAAACGCATTACTTTGTAATAACAAGCATATATTTTACGGGCGCCAGTTAATGAGCGCGAGGGAAGGGTGTGCAGCTTGCTCTCCTCCCCCTCTCATATATTAAACTTTTACATAATATATATATATATATATATATATATATATATATATATATATATATATATATATATATATATATGTATATATATATATATATATATATATATATATATATATATATATATATATATATATATATATATATATATATATATATATATATATGTACACACACACTCACATATATATAGAGTGGAGTTATCTTGTTTGCAGATTAAGTCGTCGATATATATGGTTAAAAAATTATGTGCGAATTAGATACTTCGTCAGTATTTTTAATGCGGCATAAGCCGCATTAAAAATACTGACGAAGCAGCCACTCGGTATAAGCGCAAACTTGCAAACATCATAAAGTACTTAACGTAAGCGCAAATAAAAAAACTAACAAAAAATCGAGGGCTTATTTGCGTCATTTTTTAAAACACTAACGTAAACGAGAAGCAGCGTCAACCAAAATCTCAGTTTAGTGTACGCATATACAAATGTGCGCCAACTTTTGCATTTGCACCTGAGTTTATAAAACTATTTAGCGTTGTTTTCGGCATAAACAGATTTTTTTTAAAACTCGTGGCGATACAAGATTTTTTTACTGATTATTATTTACCTTTAAAATTGTTTAGAAAACCTTTTAAATATTTTAAATTTAGAAGTCTCTAAATTGATAATGTGTTCAGAGAATTGAAGACTCTCGGTCAAAAGTTGGAGCAGCGGAAATTTAAAGTTATCGATTAAATTCACATTAGACTCTGATTACATGTGCCTCAGTGTTCAATTTTAACAGATTTTTATTTGTTTTGGGCTGTCTCAGTTTTCTCCGCTCTCCTTTATAATAAAGAAACAAACTCTCTCAAAAAAAATTAAAATTAAAAAATTTAACCATACAAACAGACAGGTCTCAAAAAATATACAAGCTTTTGCAAGGTTAAAATTAAAAATAAAATCACCTTTTAAATACTTGTCACTTGAATTATAATACTAAAATAAGTCATATAATTCAATAATTTGTAAGTAAATCAATAAAATAAGTCATAAAAATAAAACAAATAAATACTAAGAACTAGAAGTTTGCGTTTAGAAATAATTTTATTAATATACTTTAATTATAGATTTAGTTTAATTTAATTTCGATTAATAATGTTTTGCAAAAAAGGAGTAAAATGAGATTTTAAGAAAGTCTCTTTCAACTTTAACAGCAAAGCAAACGTCCTAATTTTTAAGAAACATTTCAGGGTTAGGGTTAGAAGGAACAGAAGTTCAAGGAACTATTTCCGGTACCTTTTCTTTACGTTTCTGTAAGCTAAATGTCAAGTATTGTACAACCTCAGTGCGTTTTTTGCCCTGAGACGTTTATCAATATTGTCTTGAAATATTTATATGTACATAAATATATAAACAAGAATATATTTGAAATAGGAAAAAAAGTATTACCAGTAAAATCTCCTGCGTCAATCCACCCTGTTTTTCCGTCAATATCTAGTGACTGGTCTTTACCTTGGACAACACCACCATGGACTGCTAAGGGAGGTGTTACTGGAATGGTATTGTTATAAATGTAAGCTAGCGGCCATAAATAAGCCGGTAGCACTGTTGCTCTAATTATTTGCAGCAGCAATGCTGCAATATAAAAATATATAAAGTTCATACTATAAAAAAGTCGAATTTCAAAAGTTCTCATTCAAAAGTTATATGTTTCACTTTTATTATAAATGCATTTTTGTTTGCTGCAAATGCTCATCAAATTATATCCTGAAAATGTTATATTTTAATTATCAAATACCAATAACCAAAAATTCTAGGTGCAAAGTAATTTATCAGTTCAGCTAAATTGAGGTAAATTTCGCAGCGGATTGCAAATGCGCTTCATAACCTTGTTTTTTTATGGAAGGCCATCCATTCGTAAGTTATTGTGCATAGAACTGTGTGTTTAAAACTATTGGTTGCACACAAGTGAAGTGACCTGGTTGTTATTATCGCACAACAGAGTTAAGAGTTTTTAAGATGGTTGGCATCATCTAAAAACAATTTTTACTTTAATTAAAAGTGATTTCTCGGTATCGTTGGCTTTGAGATGACGGTTTTTAATTTTAAATAGTAAAACTTTTTTTATGCATATTTAAAATTAATAAAAACAAACGAGTTTTTAATGATTATATTTTTAATATTTATTATTTATTTCGTATTTAAATTGATTTCTTTTTTAAATGTAAAAATTTTTACTTTTAAAATAGCGATCTTTTTTAAATACATACTGAACGATACTTTACTGTTAAATGTAAATGGATAAATAAATAAGTATATACTGTCAAAAACCGCCCCTCCCACTAACACTATAGGCCGGGTGAATTAAAAAAAGCAATTGCTTTTACTTAGTAATTGATCAATTTTACGTGAATAAAAACTTAATTAGTTTTTCATAAACTTTTATTTACGTAAAGTTGAGCAAATTATTCAGTAATTGCTCAGCTTTACGTGAATTAAACTTAAAAAAATCGCTACAATTTTTGTTCATGTAAAGCTAACCAACTACTGAGTAAATACAATTGCTTGTTTTTATTCACCCGACCTTATGTAACGAAAGTGGAAATACATACCTCCACTGCGCGGAACAATAGGGTATGTGGTCAGGAATATTTTTTAATGAAATTTGCCAGGCATATAGACCTATACAGTTGACTGAGAAATTTCAATTATGTACCAACATGCTTTCAATATCAATGCAGTTCAAGAACAGGAGCGAAATTTTAAATAACAATAAAAAAACTAAAAAACTTATTACACGTAAAAAAAACCATGATTTATTCAACACAAAAAATTCTACTTTTATAATAAAGTCTAAGCTGATATAAAATTCTAAAAAAAAGACAAATAAATACATCCTTAATACTAGACCTGTAAATCGAGCCGAACGAGCCAAGCTTGCCAGGGCTCGGCTTGGCTCGTTTACATTTAGAAGTGTTCAGGCTCGGCTCGAGGTCGTTTCGAATATGAGATTCTTTGAACGAGCTCGGCCCGTTAGGGATTAGTATTGTTTGGGCTCGGCTCGTTTTACATGTTGCTCGAGCTCGACTGGTTTAAAACTCGAAATAATTACCTGTTAGTTTAAAGCTCGTTTAGTAAAAAAAATTGTTCGTTAAAGGCTCGCCTGTAAATAATGCAAGTCCGAATCAACAAACAACATAAACAATCCTACAGTCTATTAAACATGCAAATAAACAACATAATGAAATAAGATCCCACAAATCTAATAGTTCAAAATAAAAGTTAAAACTAATAGTTCAATGTATAAACTTAATGTTCAAAGTTCAAACATAATGTAAACTCTCACAAGCATAATAATTCCTATTAAACACTGCACTCTAATAGTTCAAATTACCTTTTCACAAATGTAAGTCTTGGTCTCATTGCATTGGATAAATATATATATATATATATATATATATATATATATATATATATATATATATATATATATATATTCGAGCTTTATTCGAGCCTATATGAACGAGCCAATGATGTTCAAGCTCGGCTCGTTTAATAAACGAGCCTAATTTTTTGTTCAAGCCCGGCTCGTTATCCATTAGAGCCGAACATGAACGAGCGCTTGTCGAGCCGATCACCGAGCCATTCACGAACACGAGCCAGGAATTACAGCCCTACTTCCCACACCAACTTCGAGTACGCTGTAAAAAAAAGGTCACAGTTTTTGTCTTTAAAATCGGTGCTGTAAAAACCCATGTACGCACGTACCTAGATTATAGGCGCTGACATAGATCACACATTAGTACATCAAGAGCCCCTTCGCCTCCTCTGGTTGGTTGGAGTCTTTTACTTTTCCCTGACTCCTCCTTATTCCGGACACCTTAGTGATGTTGTTAGCTGCAAAGCATTTTCATCATTAGATCATAATTTGTTGAGGCCTGGAAAATTTCATTGTGTAGTGCTCTCTGTTGTTTTAGTCTAAAACATTAATATTAGGGTGTATAAAACATTAATATTAGGGTGTATAAAACATTAATATTAGGGTGTATAAAATGACTATTTTCCACAATTAAATGACTCTTTTTCAATTTTATGGGTGTTATTTAAATAAACAAAACATATTTGACATATTTAAAGTATAATTTTCTAGATGAAAACGGCATTTTAGAAAAGTTATTTAGTCGACATTAAAACTAAAAGTACTAAATGATTTAGTTTTCTGGCTTTCAACACAACGAGAAATTAAAAAACTTTTTTCCTCGAAAACAAACTAATTTCTTACTAAACTAAATTCTTTTTTTTACATAAATAAAAACTTTTTGCTTGCATAAATACAAATAATAATATATTTGTATACATAAATGAAAATAATAAAAATATTCAGCATTTTTTGGTATTTGAGCAAACTTTTAGACATGAAGCAAACTCCAAACGTTCGTAAGGTTTATACTTTTGTAAAATAACGATGCTTTGCAAAAAATTGCGATGATTTGAGGCTGGGAACTAATAAGCCCCAAAATTTTGTCAACCTCAACACAACTCCATCCCCTCCCTCTACTCAATCCGAGCGTAAAGGCATCAATTTGATAAAATATTTTTTGTACTATTTTCAGCTAGACTTATATTCATCAATAAACTTTAAGTTTCAAAGTATTATCTCTCAGCGTTCAAAAATTATGACCATATAAAGTTTAAGCCCCCCTCAATTTGAGGGGCTTACAAATTTTATGTGGTCATAATTTTTGAACACTGAGAGATAATACTATAAAGCTAAAGTTAAAAAAAGTACAAAAAATATTTTATCAACTTGTTGCCCTCATGTTAGGGGTAAGGGAGGATCAAGTTTTTGAGTTTACTTTTTCCCAGCCTCCAAATCCTTATTTGTTCCCTCATCCTTTATAAAATGTTCCATAAATTTTCACAATAACATTAAAAGTGCTATTAAAAAAGATTTTAACAAAATTTAAATGATTAAAACTGTTTTTTATGCGCCTTCTTTAGTTTTTAAAGCAAAATCTACGATAGGATATCATTTGGGTATTTCCGCATCAAATCACCCAAAATTTAGAAAATTTTGAACCATGGGTCTTCAAATTTTTTAAAAACCTCTTTGGCTGTTGCATCTTAAAAAGAAAAGTTAACATATAAAATTTTAGCTAAAAATGTTGAGAGGTTGACAAGATACTGCAATTTTAATACTGACCTGGTTTCCTAAAATGACCCGGTTTTCATAACACTCTGAAAAAACATTTTTCTTAAAATAATAAGAAATAAAAATGGCATACATGAAAATAAACAAATATAATGTTTTTTTGATGCTGAATTCAATAAATGTACTTAAAATGCTAAAATATAAAAGGAACATGCTTAAAAATTAATAAAACAACTAGTTTCTATAAAACAACTTTGGGGCCCAATATCTCAAAACACCCCGATCAAAAAAAAATTTTTTTTGCTGTTAATATTTTTCAGCTGTTTATAATCTTACTAGGCACAAAAAATCTAACTGGAAAAACGACTGAAACATACGGAAATTTAATTTCAAAGATGTATCAAATTTTCAATAAGCTTTTTTAAAAAACAATTTAGAAAATTTTGAACCATGGGTCTTCAAATTTTTTAAAAACCTCTTTGGCTGTTGCATCTTAAAAAGAAAAGTTAACATATAAAATTTTAGCTAAAAATGTTGAGAGGTTGACAAGACTTTCAAATAGAATTCTGTAAAATATTATATTTAGTTAAAAGACTCCTTAAAAAAAACAAAACAATTTTGTTATATTTAAGGAAGTCTTAATTATATGATAACTTAGTTGTTTGAACTTAACAACTGAAAAAAACATCCTGTTTTGTTTTATATAAAAATTGAATTAGTGTGATATGGATGTGCATTTGTTTTTAAAATTTTGACAACTTTTGTAAAAGTTTATAATAACTAGTTTATAAAAAGTTCAGTTAAAAAACAGCATTCGTAAATTTTATTTAAATTTTAACAAATTAACAATTTGATATATATATAAATTGTATATATATATAAATATATCTATAAAGAAAATTAACAATATCTATCAGTCTAAAAAATTATACAACAGTGGGATTCTGAAAAGGTTTGATTATTTATATATTAAATTTTTTTTTTACTAAAAATTAAGTAGGAAAATTCTTTTATTTAAGTAGGAGAATTCTTTTAATTAAGTAGGAGAATTCTCTTTTTTTTAAGAAATACATTTATACAAAGTAGTTTATTATAAGATGTGTTCTATTTGGTTAATGACATCAAATGCATGCAAAGGCCAACAAGATGTTATTGGAACTTTAAGCAACGAAGAAAAAATAGCTATATCATTACGCTGTAACATTGAACTATCAAACTTAACAACATTATGTGAAAAACATGTAAGTAAACTTACTAGAAAAACTGAAAGTCAATTCAATGTTCCCTCAAAACTGTGTTATGAACCAAATGAAATTAAAAAGAAGGCTGAAAACTTTGATGAAATTATGAGCTTGATAAAAGAAAAAATTCTATGTTCTGACAAAAGGACTATTGTTCAACTTTTAACACTGGCACCCCCAAGTTGGTCAATATTAGAAGTACAAAATAACTTTGCAGTTACAGAATACTAAGCAAAAAAGGCTAGACAACTTTTTAATAAAAAAGGATTGTTGGCTATCTCACCTTTGTATAAAGGGAAAATCTTACAAAAAGAAATAGAAGATTCTGTTAAACTTTTTTATGATTCAAGTGATTTATGTAGAACTACGCCTGGAAAAAAAGATTATGTTAGCATTCAAAAGAACGTCCATAAACAAAAAAAACTGCTTTTGTGTAATTTAAAGGAACTATATTTATTATACAAAGAAAACAATCCAGAAATACAAATAAGTCACTCAAAATTTGCTTCACTTAGACCAAAGTGGTGCATTTTGCCAGGTGCAAGTGGTACACATTCTGTTTGTGTTTGTTGTTATCACCAAAATGCCATATTGCTAGTAGATGCTTTAAATATTGGACTAAAGTATAAGGACTTACTTTCAAAAACCGTTTTCTCAGTAGAAAACAAAGAATGCATGCATGCACAGTTTGATGATTGTCCTGGTAAAGAACCCCTCACCAAATATTTGTATGAGATTTTTGGAGAATACGAAGATGATTTTGGGATATAGCACTACAAGCAATGGCAAACTACTGACCGTGCAACACTATTAAGTTTAACAGCTGATGTTCCAACGTTTGTTGAACTATTAGCATCTTGTTTTGAAAAGCTACAAGCTCATTCTTTTATTGCTCACTCTCAATCACAGTACCTTAACCAACTGAAACAATATATGGATCAATCAAACATTATCATTATTGGCGACTTTGCTGAAAATTATGCTTTTGTTGTCCAAGATGAAATACAGAGCAATCATTGGAACACCCAACAATGTTCTTTACATCCATTAGTAATATACTATAAAGATGATAGAGGTGAACTGAAACATATTTCTTACTGTTTTATATCAGATGACATTCTACATGATGTAACTTATGTGTACAAAATATTCCAACTAATCATACCAATATTAAAAATAAAATTTTCCAATCTGTCCAAATTACATTTATTCACTGATGGTTGCGCAGGACAGTACAAAAATTGTAAAAGCTTTTACAATCTATGTCAACTAGATAGCGAATTTTGCCTTAAAACTGAATGGAACTTTTTTGCCACGTCCCACGGAAAGTCACCATGCGATGGGATTGGTGGTACTGTAAAAAGATTAACAGCACAAGAAAGTTTAAAACGACCGTACAGAAACCAAATTCTCACATCAGAAGCTATGTATGAATTTTGTATTGATAAAATCAAAGTTGTTAACTTCATTTTACATAAAGGGATTGGACTTACAATTGCAACGTGAAGAGCAAAAAGAAAGGTACACTGGTGTAACAACTCTACCTGGTACCTGGTAGCTTTCATCAGTTTATACATCTTTGGAGATAACAAGGTTGGGGCAAAGAGGTGTAGTACAGACACTAATTATACAATAATCCACAATCTTAAAAAGAAACAAGACATATCTCAACTTGATACTGTCACTTTAGGTTGTTATGTCGCTGTAGTCTGTGATGATAAGTGGTGGATCGGCATTGTAACTAAAACCAACTTAGAAGAAATTGATGCTAAAATTAAGTTTCTTCATCCAAATGGTCCATCAATCTGTTTTAACTGGCCTGAAAGAGACGACTAGTGTTTTATTCCAAACACCAACATATTGAAAAAACTATCTGTTTCACAAGCTTGCTCTAGTTCTGGTAGAAACTATGTGTTTGAAAATGCTGAAATAGAGGAAGTACAAGTAAAATGGGAGCAATATTTTAAACTATTACAAACACAGTCAAAATAACTTTCATCTTTGATACCTTTACAAATCTTGTATATTTAAGTAACTTTTAAAATTACGATTAACTTTATTTTATTTACAAATATTTTTTGGGAGTTTCTTGAAAAAGTAAGACATCTTTGAAATTAAAGTTCCGTATGTTTTTTGTTGTTTTTCCAGTTATATTTTTTGTGCCTAGTAAGATTATAAACAGCTGAAAATATTAACAGCAAAAAAAAAAATTTTTTGATGGTGGTGTTTTGAGATATTGTGATATTGAGATCGTGCGGCCGTGGCGCAGTGGTTAGAACGCTTGCTTTATAAGCAGGAGATCGAGGTTCGAAACGACCTCTGGACATATTTTCGCGTCACGGTTAGGAAGGAGGCGTGAACTTCCTGGTTAAATGCATTTCCGCGGTGCTCTGTGACAAGACCGTTAGGACTTCTTGGGGCACCTAAAATATAAAATAAAAATAAATAAATAATAAGATATTGGGCCCCAAAGTTGGTTTATAGAAACTAGTTGTTTTATTAATTTTTATGCATGTTCTTTTTATATTTGAGCATTTTAAGTACATTTATTGAATTCAGCATCAAAAAAACATTATATATGTTCAATTTCATGTTTTTGCCATTTTTATTTCTTATTATTTTAAGGAAAATGTTTTTTCAGAGTGTTATGAAAACCGGGTCATTTTGGGAAACCAGGTCAGTATTAAAATTGCAATATCTTGTAAACCGCTAAACTTTTTTAGCTGAAATTTTGCATGCAATATTTTTTTATAATTAGGAATAATGTGTCAAAATATAACACAAAAGGAAGACACATGGTTCAATGGACTGGGTGATTTGATGTGGAATTGCCCATTTATAATAAAAAGGCAATAATGAGAGTGTAATTTAAAGTAGAAAATTTTTGCGACTTTTTTTCTGCCTGTGTAAAGGTAAGTGTTAAAAAAATGTTGCTCATTTTAAGGGGGTTTTATTTAAAAACACTTTGAAAAATAGCAAGCATAAAATAAAAAATTTTATATTTCTTCTTTTTATTTTAATATATAATGTCAATTGGCTAATAAAAACCCTTAAGAAATTAAAATGTTGTGAAATGGCCTTGCTGGCCTCATATTTCATTTTTCTATTAACTTTTACATTTTCATTAATATTTGAAAAACAAAATATTGCCATTTTTGTGGTAAAGTTGATATACTGAGCTTAAAAATCACAGTAGGGAAAAAGTTATATCAGTTTTAGAATGCTGGGAATCTCTAGATTACATTTACAAGAAGATTTTACTCCAATATAAAAGTTGGGTTCGAAGGGTTTTGCTCATCTCTGGCCCACTGTGCAATGGTTTGATTGGTTCTTTTTTTGCAGACCACCTTGTGACACTGTCTCTATTTAACAAGAATGTCAATATTTTCAGTTTTTTCCATCTTGATGTAGAGCTTGAAAAAAAGTTAGGCAAAAAAAAAAAATGATTTGAACTTTTCCAAAAAATGTTATCATGGGAAAATATCACCAGCACGGACACCAACAAAATTCGATATGTGAGCGGCACATGGTACAAATCTTATTCAATCACAAAGGGAACGGATATGAGCTTGGACGCCATTGTATTTTCCAGATTTATTGGCTAAATTGTCGTAAATCTTTAGACATCTTTCTCTAATTTTTCATTGGTCTCTGTTTCAAAATTTTCTCTGATTTTTGTGAGACTTAATGAAGTTCACAAACCTTTTCTGAGTTGTACAGGTTACATAATTGATGTAGGCATACCTTATTATTCGTGTTATCTGCTTCTTGAGGGAGGCATCTGTAGTGCAGTCAAACAAAAAAAGTAGCATTTAGTTTCTTTGTTGTTTGATAATATTTTGACTTTCTGCCAACTCAATAACTCAATTAGCTCATTTTAAATTTGAGGAAAAAATTAGGACGGTTTTCATTGCTTTAACTGATACAGTTTTTTTAGCCACTAAAGGATAATAATGACTTATCAGATCAATCAAGTTCAGAAAAATTCCACGGTTGTGTTGACCGATTACTTCTGTTGTGCCCCGAGTTCATATTGTTTAGTGGTTCTTTTATATACTATAAAAACGTAACACTAAATAATATGAACATAAGAAGTGGTTTTCATAGCATATAAATCCTATATAATATAGGAAACTAATTTTTAGAAGTACTTATCTATAATATAACTGCTACAGTAACGTTTAACGTCGTTTCATTAGTTACTAGGCTTTGAAAGAGCGTGTTCTTAAAATGCACGCGATCATTGGAGAAAGATCTCTTAAGCGAGTTAAAACTTTTTACCTTTTGGAATTTAATTATTATTTATTACTTTAGAAATATTACATAAAGAATCATATTAAGATAAATAATCTTCGTTAAGATCATATTATAATTGAAGAAAGTATAGAAAATAATTATATATAACATTTTTATTAGATATAAAGTAGAAACGATCACTCCTTTTAGTTTTTTAAATCGTTTATATTTTGTTTTTTTTAGTTTTTCTTTTAACTTCATTTTTTTTTAGCAGTTTTGTTTTGATTTTTTAGAAGGAAAATAGGGGAATAGGGGTATGGATGAAGCCTAATTATTTTTTATGCAACAAAAAAGTTATACTAATGTTATTTCCATAAAATTGGTTATTACTACTTTGAAATTTTTGTGATACTATTAACTATTTTTGTTCTTTTTTAGAAAATTTAGAAAAATAAATTATAATTTTGTGCGAACACTGGCATGACATGTCACATGTTATTGTATATAAAGGTTGAATTTTGTTATGAGGATTACAGTTCTTATGAAGAAAAAAAAAATGAAGATAAAGAGTATTATTTGTATATATATATATTTTGTTTACTTTGAAACTTTTTAAATTTTCTTGCATCATCTTTAAAATTTTTGTTTTGCACATGTTTATTGTTTGTATATATGCTTTTTTGATAAGTATGTGTATGTGGTAATATGTGCTTTATAGTTGTTTTATCAATGTGTTTTTATCAATGTGTTTTTATTATTTATAATAATGTAAAGTGTTTTTTTATTGTTTGTGTATGTGTTAATATGTGTTATATAATTGTTTTACAAATGTTTTTAAATATGTATATAAGGTTAAATATATATTGTGTTTATAGTTGGTGCATATGTTTATATTATGTTGTTTCCATCTTTTCAAAGTGTTGTGACTTAATAAACGTGTTGAGTAAGGTTTGTCAACCTTGCCAGCCAAGACACTTATAACAGAGGGTTACGCGACAGTGTTTAGTGTCAAACTGTTACTGCTTTAGGTCTAGGTGTTTTCAAGCCTTTATTATTAATTATTCATAAAGTACATAATAATGTATTTTAATAAAATTTTGCGTAATGTTGTTACTTATGTTCTGTTATATATGAATGTTATGTTACTTAAGTTATGTTATATGCATACTATATTAACTTATGGTGTGTGCTATTGTTGAGTGTTGTTGCTGTGATGTTGTTTTTTTGTTATATTTTGAGTTGATAGACATTTGGCTTACCTTCACGTCGGTGTCTATTGTTAAAAATGATAAATAGGTAATTTTATTATTAAAAATCACTGCTTTTAATCATTCACTAATAGCCATGACAAATTATTTTGCCATATATACAATTTGTTTTATCTCAATTTGACTTTTTGTCTTTAGCGCTGTTAATTGCATGATTTTGCTATAAATATTTTGGAATCATTAGAATTGCAAGTTTTTTATGTTTTTTTTATTATTATTTGCTAAGAAATTATTTTTTCAAACATCTCCTAGCTGAAATATGTATTTTTTTAAAGTCATACGAATATTGTATAATTTATTTTAAATGACAATTTGTTTTATTTTTTCAATTTAAAGGCATTTTTCTAAAAGGGTATTAGTTAAGGGTTCGCAACTTTAAATTGTGGAAAACGGTCACTATAAATTAATTTTGTAACAGATCGACCATAACCCGATTTACGGGTTGCTTTCTGCTAGTCTTAGTCTAATAAATATCTATATCTATTTATAACATCATCCTTTATCTAAAATAATGAGAATTTTTTGCGAATGCACTTCATTAACAACATATAGCACTTTAGTTCCAGTAAAACTATATATATCAAAATCTCTAACTTGAAATTATATACGTATATAATTTCTCCTCGCGAAAAAGAAATATAAGAAGTATGGCGCTCTGTAAATTAGAGACTATACTAAATTATACTAAAATGAGCGGTTAAAGTCTGTAATGCAAAGTAACGGAACTTCTCCTATCATAAATACGGACAAAATCATAAAAAATGATGTGATTATTTTAAAAGTCTCAAAAGTATAGGTAAAAGACCGTAATTTATTGAAAACGGTTTTTTTCCGTAACATAGCTACGGAAAAAGTCTAAATACAACGCAGATTTTTTACAGTGTATAATTGTTACATAAAATGCGATTTGGAATTTGAGGTGATTCAAGTTTAGTCACAGTTGATTTGTTTTTATCGTGATCAATAAAAAATTAAATTATTTTCCACATTTCATTTAACTCTTCTCATAAGAAGTTCTTCATTAAAGATTGATATACTGATCTCTATCATTTTTAGATTTATTTCAGCATTCATAGATTTATTTCAGCATCCATAGATGATAAGATCATCTTGAAATAATTCTGTAGTATTGTTATAATCATTTTTGTTAAGACTACCAACAACTTTAGAAGATTCTTTTCCATCTTTCGTTGAACAACTTAAAATGTTTTTCGAGACAAGACATAAAAGAAAATTGCCAACTAGAGTCATACCGAGCCAACTTTGCGCTTCCGAAAAGCGCCTTACCCACCCCCTCCAACAAAAAAGGTAAAATTAAAAAAAGATATATTGATCACAAAATTTATCACATCAAGTGTAAAGTACAATTTGTCATGATTATTGCACAAACTTCAGTTCACAAAAACAAGGTTCAGTTTTCTGGCTTTTTAACTGATTTTGATGACATCATTAGTGATTTTGTCCTTTATAATTTGAAGCAAATTTCCCAAATTATATCAGCAAAACTCAATGGTATTGACGACTTCATGTTTGATTAAAACTGAAACCAGACAAGACAAACATTCTTGACTCAGAGTTAAACTCGTGTAGTTTTTTATGAGTCTCGATTTACTGAAACTTCTTTCACACATAGCAACTTTGTCTAGTATGGTGAGGGAAATGCGAATAGCGATTGCCTAGTTTGCGCTGCTTTTTTATTGCAAAACCACCTTAATTCTATTCTGGTTGGCTGTTTCTATAGCATCTATGACGAAGTTGATCACTCTAACATCTCTTAAGTTATAATTACAAACTGTGACAGCATTTGTCATGGATTGTAGATAATGGATTCGGAAACTTGAAGAATATCTTTGATTTGTCTGTGCAATGGTTTGATTTCTTCTTTTTTGTCAGACCACTTTATGTCACTGTTTCCCTTGAACAAGAATGTCAATATTTTCAGTTTTTTTCCATCTTGATAAAGAACTTAAAGAAAAGTTAAAAAAAAAAACGGTTTGAACTTTTCTATAAAACATAATCATGGGGATAAACTTTTCTAAAAAACATGTCATGGACCTCTTTTTTAAATATTTTTACATTATTAAAATACTTTAACGCTATTTTCTGATGATGGAACTGTTTACATAGTCTCGAAGTTATAAAAAAAAAAAAAAACTGGTATTAAATATTCTTCATTAAAAGAAGATCATTTTATAAAAACATATTCAGTGCGTTATTGTTAAAGAGCGCCAACTAAAAAAATTAAATTAATTAAAGAGCAGTAAATGAGCGGTTGATTCCAGTGAGCAAATCCAGTTTTCGCAATTTTAATTAGTTTTTTTTATCAACGAGACGCCATAAAATTTCATTTTCTTCTTATAACTTTTTTATTTATTTATTTTTTGGAAATTTTGCGCCCTCCTAAGTTTGGCGTCTGGGGCCGCGGCCCGGCTCCACCTTTAGTACGGCCCTGTTCCAACATCTACTTTCTCAACTTTGCTTTTAAAATGTTTAGTTAATTCAAAAGTATGCTTTTAGTTTCTTTCGTTTTTGAATTCGGAAGATAACATATTTAAAAAAGCTTACATGTTCATAATTAGACTTCACAAAATTCATAAAGGAAACTCTCAAAATCACTAAAATAGTTTAATGATTCAGTTAAAATAATGTTATCCATATCTTGTGACAAAACATCCGCCATCTTTATATCTCTCCACACGATATTTATAATCACGATGTCCGTACGACTATCTTTCCATAACTCATCACTATGCTGTTTTACTCTAGTCAATTTTTAAGAGATCTACTAATTATCTCTGCCAGTCAAAAATTTGCTTAACAGATAATCACTTTTTGCTTGTGCTTTAATACTATCAAGTACTTTTTCATTCAGTTTTATGCGTTTTTATGCTTTTTACGCCTTTTTTTGCATTTTAAAAATTTTGACAAAATAAAAAGAAAATTTGCGGCTACAATTTTTCACTTAAATAATAAAATTTTTCTCACTGTTTTTTATATGAACCAACAGGTTAAGTTATATTTATTATATTGTTTAAGAAATTTTGGCCTTATCATAAATAGATATGTTGCCATATATATGTTTTATGTTCACATGTAAAATAATCGATGAAAACACTCAAATGCACCCAGTTGCATCAGTTTTTTATTTCTATTAGGGATGGAAGCGAGCGTGAACGCAGGATTCCCCTACCAGAAATTATACTGTCGAGTTACCGACGTTAGCGGTAATCGCAGATGTCAGCCGGTGCGAAGTGCAATGCACAAGCCTCACTCTGGAAGAAGCCCCTTGTGGATGATATTGTGTTTATATTTTCATTAGTCCGCCAGCTAATTGGGCGGACTAATGAAAATATAAACACAATATTCTTGTCAAGTAGTCCACAAGCCTTGTGGACTACTTGACAAGAATAACATAGAAATATTTACAAAGTTTTTCCTATGCTTTTCAAGTCGAGAAACGGAGCGCATCAAGAATAAGCGAGTTTAGAAAAGTAAGAAAAAAGTAAAAAGAAAAGGCGAAAATTTAAAATAAAAAAATAAAAAGTTTGGGTCTTTCAAAAAGTATAAGGTTTTTTTATTTAATTTAAAAATTGGTTTAACTTATTTTCTAGTTTTATATTTCCGTTTGTATCTCTTATTTCTTTAGTTTCATTTAAAAAAGAGTGTAATTGGTTGTTTTCTTTAGCAATGTCGTGTTCGATCTGAAGTATTTTTTTAATTTTAGATATATATGCTCTTAGAAGGCTTATTCATGCGCTCATACTACTCTCATGATAAGCTCTCATTCTTATAGAATAGACATAATATAAAAGCTCGTCAAGCAATAAATTACCAATTTCAATTTTTGGCGCGTTTTCAATAAAACCAAAAAGATAAAAATTAAAAGTGTTTTTAAAAGGTTAACTGTCTTATAAGTCTTATTTAGCAAATATATTGTGTATTTGATAATAAAGGTTGTTTTTTTTCGCAGCTATATATCATGTGAGACTCTATCTTTCATACACTGGGGACAAAGGTCACCTGATGACCTTTGTGGATGGAGTTTGTGGGTAGCGCAAAGTGAATGGCTTTATATTTTATTTTTTTGCTTTGTTGTTATTATTTCTTTTGAAAATGTTTTGAGAGAGGAGCGATCATTCCTTTGAGGATGTGCCCGTCATGCTCTTTTCAAAAACAGAGTTCCACCTAGTAAACAGGGTTGTTACACCCAAACTGTATTTCTTTTTCATAAGAAAATCGTAAATTGGTTTTGATGTTAGGTCGGTTATCAAAACCGGTTTTAGGGGGTGTATTAAGTTTCTTAGGGTGAAATTTGATTTGCTATGGTAATAAGATTGATCTTCCTTTTTAATTTTTGTTTTCCAAACACGTGGAATGGAGTTTTTAATTTTTTTAAATGTTGTTTGTTTAAGACCGGTTAACTGGTAATCCAAGAAACCAGGTTCAAAAACCTTTGCAAGATCAGATATTTTGGATATTTGGTTCAAAGTAGTTTCTTTTTTAGGTTTTATAGTCTGGTGGTTTTTGTCTCTAATAAAATAGTTATAAAAAGTGTGCTGGTCGAGGATTTCCTCAATACACATATTTTTTATGTCGCTCTCACCGTTAAAAATCTGACTCCTGTTTTTAATTAGTTGCTGGTAGAACACAGGGAGAGTATCAATTGCACTGCTTGAGTGGGTTGTGATAAATATATTTTCTCCTTGATTAGTTTTTCTATAACTATTGAAAATATGCGTCGCAGCGTCTTTCCATGCGCCTGTTAGGGTGTGATTAAAATTTTTTGCCACCCCAGTCAGCTGGATGGATTTTAGTTTTTTGCCTATATCTTTAATGATTAAACCTCCTCGGCTGAAAGGAAGTTTAGAAACTTTTTGGTTTGTTTTAATTGAGCTGTTGCTCCAGAGAAAATTTTCAACAATTTTTTCGATAAATTTGATAATTCTATCGTTAGGTATTGGCAACGTAAAAGCTAAGTGCCAAAGGTTAATTAAGAGTATTTGATTAATTACTATTCTTTTTCCTTTAAAGGATAAGTTCAACATTTGCCAGCGTTTAATTTTCTTTTGAATAGTGGCAATGCTTTCGTTCCATTTCTTATTGTTAACTAAACAATCTCTATTGGAAAAGTAAATACCCAAGCTTTTAAGGGTGTTTTCTTCCCAGTTAAAGTTTAGAAAATTTTGTTTGTTTTTTGTTTTATTATTTCCAAGCCACAAGCCTTGGCATAATTGCTGGATTTTAGTTTCTTTTTGGTTTATTGTTATTCCTTTTATGTTTTTGTTTGCTCTTATGTATCCTGAGAAAATTTCGGCTTGTATGATATATAGAATTATCGAAAGAGGACAACCCTGCCTTATTCTTCTGCGATTTTCAACTTTTTCAGATAAAAGTCCGTTTATTTTTATTTGCGCGCTTATGTCGTAATATATTGTTTTAATAAAATTTATAAATACGGTATTAAAACCAAAAAAAGATAAAATGTCATATAGATAGTTTCTATCAACTCTATCAAATGCCTTGACCTGGTCAATGGATATAATAGACGCATCAAATTGGTTTTTGTTAGATATTCTTATAATATCTTTGGTGTAGCATAAATTGTAATATATGGTTCTCCGAGGGACGCATGCTGTTTGATTTTCGTTTATAATCAAAGGTAGAACATTTTTTAGTCTATTTGCAATTATCTTAGTTATGATTTTATAGTCTCTATTCAAAAGGGAGATAGGACGCCAATTGTTAATATCTGTCTTATCTCCTTTTTTAAACAAACATATGATTATTACTTTTTTTTGGCTTTCGCACATTTCACTGCTGCTAAACGTTTCGTTTATAGCTGCGGCCAGCAATTCCCCAAACAAATAAATATTTTGCTTGTAGAATTCGATGGTGAGGCCGTCGCTTCCAGGTGATTTGTTATTTTGCATCGTTTTCAGCGCCCTTTTAATTTCTATAATTGATATTAGCATTTCTAGTTCTTTACTTAAAGTTTTGGGTACTCTTTGAATAGGGGATGTTTTAGAAAAAAGAAAGTTTTGACTTTTTTCGTTGCATTTTTCGCTTGCATAGAGTTCTCTATAATAATTTTTGAACTCTTTGAGGATTTCATCTTTTTCTGATTTAATGTTGTTGTTCTTATCCTTTATTTTTGTTGTTACTTGTTTTGCTGGTTTTAGCTTTTCTAATTGAAAAAACGAGCGACTGCATTTTTCGCCTTCAAGTCGCCATTTAATTTTTGCTCTTATTGACGCGCCATGCGCTCTATTTGTTTCAAAAATTTTAAGTTTGTTTTTGATGTCAGCTCTCAAAATCTGCATGCGTGGGTTCAGGTGCGCTTTTTTAACTGCGTTTTAAATATTTTTTTAGTTTATATTCTTTAATCCTGTTATTTTTTGCCTGTTGTTTACATAATTTTTTTGCGTGTTCTTTTAGTTTACTTTAAAGATTTTCCCACGTTTCTTTTTTAGATTCTACGTTTTCGGATGTTTTATTGCTAATAATTGCTTCAATTTGATTTAAATAGTTTTTATTTTTTAAGTGTTTATTATTAAAAATCCACAGACTTTTACCCATCTCTATTTTGTCAAGGGTAATGGAGGCAACGCACGCGTTATAGTGGTCAGAATGCGCCATCGGTTCGTGTTTTATCTCCACATTTTGTCTCGTTTTTTTACTTGAATAGATTCTATCGAGTCGAGAATAAGAAATATTGTTTGTGGCTTTACAAGTGAATTCTTGTTTATTTGGATTAAAAAGACGAAAAAAGTGTCCTCTACTTCGAGTTTATTACTTAATTTTTTAAGTTTCTCCGTCGAGGAGCATTTTTCCGGTAAATTTATGGATGCCTATCAATTTCGTTTAAAATCATATTAAAATCTCCAACCAAGACTACTAAAACGTTTTCTAAATTTATATGTTTAATTTTGTTTTCGATTAATTCAAACAATTTTTCTCTGTGTTTAGAAAAATCTTGTCGGAGAGAGCGTATACGTTTAGCTAAAGAATGTTTTGTTTGTTTAATTTTGTTAATATGTAATTAAAAACTCCATTTTTGTCATCGAATTTTTCGTATCGTTTTAGCACGTGTTCGGTTTAGCACTTGTTTGCTGTCCCATCTGTGCGGGTCCTACCGGCAGAGGTAAAAACGCTGCCTTTCCAGTTTTTTGATAACTCATCGTTTTGTAACTTATTTAAATGAGTGTCTTGTAATAAATAAAAATCGTAATTTAGTTTTTCGAAACTATTAAAAACTGCATCTCGTTTTTGCTTATTTATTAGACCAGCAACGTTGACTGAGAAAATGCTTATTATATCCATTTATCAATGTCTAGGCATTTTCTATCCCTAAGTAGGAGATCCGTAATTAAGAATATGCTTATAAGCACATTCTTATTTGGAATGCCAACTTCTGGTGGTTTAGAGTTAATTAGTTTCGTGTTGAAATATTCGTATAAAAGTAAACTTGTTTTAAAAAAACCGTTTATAAAAATTAAGGAAAAACTAAAAAATAAGAAAAACTTTTTTCAGCATGCTGCTTTGATCGCTTGTTCCCATTCTTTTTTTCAATCATTTTTGTGTGGAGTCGGTGGTGGTGCACTGCGTTTTGTTTGTCACGTGTTGTCTTCGTCCATTTTTTCTCAACCTTTTTCGTTCGCTTCTTCCGCTCGCTTACTTTCTTCGGCGTCTTTCGAGTGATTCTCCTCTTCTTCTGCTTCTTTGTTCGTCGGCTTTTCGAAGCAGTATTCTTTTCTAATTTGTTTCGAGTGTCTTCCGTTGTTCTTCTCTAGCCTTTTCGTGTTGAGCATCGTTCTTATTCTGTTTTGTTGCTTGTTTCTTCTCTTCTTCTTCTTCATTAGTTTGTTCTTCTTCGTTTTCAAATACGATGTTTTTTTTTTTTTTGTAACGGTTGGTTTATTTATGTTTTCATCATTTGTTACTTTAGATGGATTTTCTTCGGTTTTTGAGTTGCTTGTTTCAAGTTCACATGTTGGTTGTTGATGGGTTAGTGTAGGTGAAGTTTCGTTTTTTGAGTCGCGAGGTTGTCTTTTTTCTGTGTGGTTGTGTATTTTCTAACCGTTGTGCCTAGTTCGTATTTTATAGCCTACGATGTTTAGGGAGGCTGGATTTGGCTTTGGCATGTCTTCCATGAAAGCAACCAGGGTACCGGAGTAGTTGGGCGTGCCTTTTCCTGGCGTTGTCCTCATTACCGGTTTTGTGTAGACACGTCTACCGTATCCTATTTCTTCAAAAAAAACTTCCAATCTTAAATTGTTATGCTTCAATTGGAAGGCCAAATACTGATACGTGTGTTTGGTTTAAGCGTTTTCTTTCTAATTTTGGCCTTCGATTTATATTAGATATTTTGAAAGCATGCTGGTAATTGTTAATTTTTAAACCATTTTCTAATAATTTTATTCTGGCTTCGTTGGTTTTCATAACAATTTCGGTAGCTGTGTTTCGTCGTAAAATTGCACGCCTTCAAGTTCTTCGTCTAGGTTTTCTTTTTCTACCGCTTTTAAGAAGTCGTTTTGAGTGAAATGATCTTCTATTTCGCAAATAAGTAATTTTGGTAAGTTTCGTTTCTTTATTTCTGCTTTTGCTGCTTCAACATAGTTTCTTGGTTGTTTTTTAATTTTTTGTTGATTTTCGCATTCATCATCCGAAGCTTCATCGCTACTATAATAGATTTCAACTTGTTCGTTCGATTTACCAGCAGAAGCTTTCGCCATTTTTTCAAGTAGAATTAATGATATTTCTTCGGTTTGTTGATTTTCCGTAAAAGGTAATTGAGTATCATCATCAGTTTTGAAAAAAACTGTTTCTCGTTGCTTTGTAAAGCACGCCATTTAAAAGATTAATCCAATTTCAAATTAAAACATTTACCAAAAACTGAAAATACTTAGTGACTAAAGAAGCAGCTCCATGACCCGACTTAACTTCCCAGTCAGGTTAATTTAAATATGTTCACGTGGAAAATAGTTGCTAGTAACACCCACCCAGTTACTTCAGTTTTCTATTGTACAAAGAAGGAAGCGAGCGCGAACGCAGGCTTCCGCTATCAGAAATTATACTGTCGAGTTACCGACGTTAGCGGTAATCGCAGAGGTCAGCCGGTGCGAAGTGCAATGCACAAGCCTCACTCTGGAAGAAGCCCCTTGTGGATCGAACTTACTTCCCAGTCAGGTAAGTATGTTAACAAGACAAATTTTAGGACAGATTCAAATCGTTACACAGTTCTGCTTGTGGGTTCATTTTTCAAAAATTTATTCAAACACATCAAAAAAAATAATGAAACAAGCAAAAAAACACAAAATAAGCGACAACATCTAATGCTTCAAACAGTTTAAATTACTTCAATTTGTTATTACCCGGTATTTAGAAACGAGAAAAGATTTTCAATAGGGAAGTAAAGATCAGTAACACTGTCTAGCAAAAAATTTTCAAAAATTTTTTATAAATCGCTTTTTAATTTTTCCATAAACTAAATTTAAATTAAAGCTTCAAGTTTTCAGTTATTTAAATTTTATTTACACGACAATGTTAGTAAATAATTCACTGATAAACAAGAAAGACTTTTTTTCCAATTAAGTACTAATTTATTCCAATTAAGTAATTTTTACCAATTAAGCCCATATAGTCGGAAACATTTTGATTTGGCTGTGACATTACCTACTGCAGTATATTGTTTTAAAAAACAAAACCTAAAATCGGAATAAAAAATAGGTATGAAAAAACCTTTTTTTCGGCACAGACAAAAACACCGATGGTGTAATTGTAACCTACACCAAGTTGTTGCGTAATTAATTTGATGAAATTGCGAGAAGTCACAAAACATACGCCTAACGCACGGCCATTTCAACGCCTTTAATCCAAGATCTCAAACTTTTTTGTCTTCTCGGTGATAACAAACATATTTTTTTTCCGGTCTGCAACATTTGTTTATAAACAATAAATGTTAAGTTTTAAAAGATATGTTAAGTTTAAACAATATCTATATATATTGTTTAAAACTCAACATATCTTTTGCGATGGAGTAAGAAAATATGTATACATATTTTTTACAAAAAAAATAAAAATATATATATATTCAAATAAAATATATATATTAATATATGGTAATTTAAAGACCGGAATTTTAGATAAATAGTTTTATGGCATTATAAAATAGGGGTGGTTCACATCACAGTAATGTTTAAATTTTGAGCTTAGACTTTTAAATAAACCTTAAAAGGTTTAACTTTAAAAGTCTAATTAGCCGTATGTCAATTTGTGTGTTCTTCACACTTATATTAATAAAAACTTTCATATAAAATGGAAAAAACAGATTTTAAACTTGAAATTTTTTTCGACCTTTAATATGTTTGCAGACATATGACTGGAAATTAAACATATAACTTAAAACTTGTTTGAAAAACTTGTTTTCTCAATTTAATGTATTATCTTCATTGAGAGCAGTACCATTTTATATTTTAAAATATGGCTCATCAACTATAAAGCAAAAATGTATTTCTAAACTTAAGTAATTTAAAAAAAATTTAACTTTGTTTGATTTTAGACAAACCAAAGCGCAAGGAGAAAAAAAAAAATTAAAAAAAGTAAATTATTCGGGTTAAAAAAATGCAGTGAAACATAACCTTTTTATAAAAACGCAAAATTCGTGTATTTTCCAGTACATGCATTAACGGCGCGCCGTGAATGCATGTACTCTACGCCGCGGCGTAGAGTACTTAATAACAGGCCTGAAAGACGCGCGCAAAAAAAAACAACTGTTGGCAAATGTTTGTAAAAAAAAAAAAAGGAGTTTTGTGTTTTTTTTAGTGTTTATATATATTGTTAGCGTTTATATATATATATATATATATATATATATATATATATATATATATATATATATATATATATATATATATATATATATATATATATATATATATATATATATATATATATATATATATATATATATATATATATATATTTATATAATTCAGTTATGTATGCAGATATAATGCAGTAATGTATTTACATAATATGATATACTATACAATATATATTTAATATCAATTGCTTATAGTTATTTGAAAAAAATTACTATATCATGCCTTGTTCTTGTTTATAAATGTTTTGTAACTGGTTGTAGAGGAAACTATGATAAAAAACATAAAGTTAAACTCTTTCGATTACCAAACAAAAACCGTTAACCTCTAGAAAGAGAAAGATAGATTAGATCTATTCCAATAGAAAACATTCCAAATAGTCCAAATACATTCATTTGTGAAAATCATGGGCCAGTTAATAATGAAACTTGTCACATTCATGGGAAAATTCGTCCCTTAAATCCACCAACTATTTTCATCTGTGTATTTCAAAGTCAAATTCCTACACCTCCACCAACAAAAAGAACAACAACAAAATCACTACCATCTACGCGTAACATGAAACTTGATGAAATTTCAGCTCACTCGTTTTGTATGAAATTAGTTGTTTTGATGATCTTTGCCTAAAAGTAAACAAAGAAGTTATTCCATTTCCAGTAATATCTTTTCGGTGGATGATGGTTTAATAATCGAATGCAAGGATTATATTGATACCTCTGCTGTTCTACAGTTTCTTTTAAAAGTTAAAATTGATTTGCGCTTTGAAGGTTTTCATTTTGGATCTAGATGCTCTATTATACCACTGTGCAGTAATCGAAAACATAAAATTACAATTTACTTACAAATTTTAGAAGCTGTTAGATATTTACGTTCCGTTGAAATGAATCATAAAAAAAACATTATCCTACAACAATTTGTTAGCATGCATGCATTAACATTTTTTGGTAATATAAAATTTTTCCAGAAATTCTAAGTGGGGCTTTTGAGTATTTTTCAATTTCAAGATCTCTTTACAGTCGTATTAGAGATGGCTATGAAATGCCAAATATTGTAACACTTGGTAAACTTATATCTAAGGTTAATAAGCTAGAGGATTTTGTTTTCCTCAACAAATATTTTATGCAACTAAAAGATCCTCATCAAAAAAATGTAATTATTATAATCGATGAAGTTTAGGTAAAACCACAACTAACGTATCAACGGGGTATCTTATTTGGAAAAGCAGTAAAAACCCCAGAACATTTTGCAACCACTGTTTTAGGTTTTATGATTTGCTCATTATTAGGAGGAAAAAGGTTTTTGTACAAAGCACTGCCAGTGTATCGTTTAAGTGCTGATTTTCAATATGAACAAGTTGTTGATATGTTAAATTTTATTCGTTCATGTAATGGCATTACTGTTGCAATTTTATGTGATATTAATAGAGTAAATCAATCATTCTTTAAAAAATTCAATTTGATTTCTCCATGGCGCACAACTGAAAACATTTTTTTGCTCTATGATTATGTACATCTAATCAAATCTATCAAAAACAATTGGTTAACTGAAAAAAATGCAAGAGTTGAAGTATTCTGACTGCTGCCTTGAAAAAACTGCAAAGTGAGTTGACTTGAAGAAGCTGGTTGAGTTAGAAAATAACTCTATTGTGAAACTATCAAAGCCTAATGAAGTTTCTATCTTTTCACAACCTATAAAACGACAGAATGTTGCTTTATGTCTTAAGATTTTTTGTGTTGAAACGTTAACTGCACTAAAAATTCATCCAGAAATGCAGGATTCAGGTGGAACTGTTGATTTTATAGAAAAAATTGTAAACTTTTTCAAAATCCTAAATGTAAAAAGTCAGTTCGAAGACGTTAAAACTAAAGACTTAAAAAGGGCTGTCTTTGATAACCCTAACAATCCGCGATTAGAATTTTTACTTGATATAGCAAGTATGTTTGAAAAAATGGTTCCTAAAAAACAAGGACAACGAGTAAAACAACTTACCGAAGATACTGCTCTTGCATACACGAGTAGAGGACTGGTTGAGTTAACTAAGCATCTCCTCAGCACTTCACACGAATATGTATGTCTAGGAAATTTTTCTAGTGATCCCATTGAAAAAATGTTTAGTAAGCTACGTCAAGGTTTTGGTGGAACATATTTTAATAATGTTCAACAAGTTTTACAAAAAGTTAACATTAAGAAAACAAAGCTTCTCCTTGATTTAAACACAGATTTTGATGGAATTCAAACAAGTTGTGAACATGCTTGTTTGAAATGTTGATTTTTGCTAAATGATGACAATACCTTCAATGTGTTTCATAATCTTTCAAATATGGAGTTAGCCTTGTCTAAGCCTGTAAAAATGGCTTTAGTTTATATTGCAGGATACATCAGTAGAAATGATGAAGATGAATATGATACACAGTTCTATTATGACGAATTTGGAGAATTTACTAAAGAAATCAATAGAGGAGGCTTGAAGATACCTGGAGACAATATGTGTCAATGGGTGATTTATTGCTATGTATTTTTTCATCACATCATGTCATGTGTTTGTAGGACAAGTTTTATAAATATAACAAAGATGATAGCAGAATTTTACGGATTTGAAAACATAGATAAGTTTCATGGAAAAATACTATCTAACATATTATTTAACAATTATAGCAAGCTTTACTCACCTCGATCGACAAAAGAGCCAGCTTTAAAAGTACTTAAATTGTCACAAAAATGATCATAGCGAAGCAGAAATATAAATGTATGTAAAATATGTTTTGTGAAGTTGTAGGGTTTGTGAAATTTGAAAAGAAATCATTTATATAAGAAAATTAATAAAGAAAAGTGTTTTTTTTTTATTTAATCGATTAAAAAATGTTATCTTATTGTAAAAGGTTATTAAAATAAACAGTTCTCAAAAATTGTAAACAAGCAATTTAGCAGCTAGTATAGCGAATTTTAAATTTTAACTCAACTTATTTGTTCACAAAACTGTTTAAATCGACATATTTGTTTAAAATTATCCGCCTACAGTTTGTTTTTTTTTTGTTTTTTTTGCGCGCGTCTTTCAGGCGTGTTATTAAGTAGACCGTGGCCTAACGTTAACTAACATATTTTGAATAATTTCAAGTTTTCAAGAAAAAATATTTAATATTGGAGTGAATCGGAACAGTGTGGGTTGTTGTTGTTTTTTCCTAGAACTCAGAAAAATAGCGGAAGTGTAACCGTGGCGCAGTGGTTATAGTGCTGCCTTATAACAAAGAGTTTCGAGGTTAAACGCCGGCTTTTGCCTAATAAGCAACATTTGCAAGGAAGTAAGCATTAACTTCGTAGTTAAATGCTCTTTTGCGATGCTCTGTGACAAGACCGTAAAGACTTCTGGGAGCATCTTAAGAACCACAACAGCAACAACAAAAACAACAACAAATCTTGGCTGAGTTAATGTTTTGTACTCGGAAGAATGTCTTTCGAACAGAACATTTCTGCGTCCAGCAAAATACTGGGATGGATCTCGCGTTGTTTTACCTAAATTTGAAAAAAAATTACACTTCAGCTATCCTCAAATAACAGAATATACAAATCAACAACTCTTGAATCTTGGAAATGTTTTGAAATTCAATGTAGACTCTAATAAAATGGTGACATTCCAGCCTTGTTAATACCATGAAAAGTTGTACCCGTACCAACCTTTTTTTTTTTAATTTTATTTAAAAATATACTGCTCTTGAATTTTATTTTATTCTCATTTGAAATAACAACGCATTAAAATACAGTGCTCTTTTTTTCTACTTTTACAATTTAGTTTGTACGACAAATTTTTATTGTTAACTAGTGTTCTTTAGGTGCGACTGTATCCCATTTATTTTTTACATACTACAGCCATAATACATTCTGTAACTTTGATGATCAGAACATTTTAATTACTGTTGTAGTAAAAACTTTAGTAATACTTTGTTGTTTTATAGTTGTGTGCCTATTGTGCATCCTGGTTAGTGTTGAATGCTACCAGTGCACTTTAGGTACCCACGCCCATTTTTAAAAAACTTTAACAGTGAACTCAAATTCACTATTGATGAATATATAATTGCCGTTACCTGTTGCTTTGACGTAGTTTCCGATTCGAAATTTTTTTTTGCATCAATTGAAAGAGCAAACACCGAAATGTGAGTTTGGTTTAGTTGAACTTTTCTGTTTTGGCCTTTTAGTTTTTCGGTTTTTGTTTGACAATTTGAAAATAAGCTTGTTGTTATTAACGTTTAGTCCGTTTTTTTTAAAAACGTTTGCTTGGTCAAACTTTATGACGATTTCAATCGCATTACTTTTTCTCAAAAAATGAATGCCTTCAAGTTTTTAGTCAAGGTTTTCGTTTTTGAATGCGTTTAACATCTCGTTTATTCATCGCTACTATAATTTAATAATACATCTTCAATTAGCTCTGCAACAGATGCTCGTGCCATTATTTCGAGCAAAATGGCGGATATTTCTTTGGCTTGTTGAATACTTGTTGTTTGATGTTCTTGGTTAGTTTTAAAAAAAAACTGTTTCTTTTTCGTTTTACAAAAGCTGATCTTTTATTTAAAGTTAGAAATTTACATATTTAATTTAAAATATTTTTTGATAAAATGAAAATCCTCGACGTATACATACTAAGTATATAGAAAAGTTTGTATTTTGCTTATTTGTGGAAGCATGATTTATCTCCATTAATTTTTAAAGACCTTTTTATTTTGAAACCATTAAGCAAGAGAAATAATAGTTATGTGAATGAGCCAATCTGTCGAACGAAATTCAATTAATTTCGTGACACTTATTGTGCAGCTCATTTTTGTAACAAAATTGTTTTGCCTAATTTTGACCATTAATTACTACTATCTTATTCTGTTTGTTAAAAAAAATTAAAAGATTTCATTCTTTCTATTGAAAATATCTTAGAGTACTTTTAATTAATTTATCTTGTGACGAAAAAATGTTTTATTATTTTGAGTTATGTATGTTCAGTTTTTATTTTATACTTGAGTACAATTTATATTAATATATTTAAGAATGATTTATTGCTTTCACGTTATTTTACGTACTCTTAGTAAAAAGGTGCTTTTATATTATTTTACGTTCTCTCTCTTGTAAAAGCTTTCTGAAAATAAGATCATTGTGTTCTTGTTTTAGAAGCCTTATTCGTATTAGTAAAATATGCAGTATATATACATTACGTCAAATGTAAACAAAACGTACTTAAAAAAAAAACAAATAGTAATAAATTCTCCGCTTTAATTTTTTAATTAAAGTATTTAATAATTTTTCCTAAGGAATCGTCCAAAAATTATGTAACACAAACTTTCACAATAAACAAAAAAAAAAAGATCAAAAGTTTTTCCTCGCAGAGCCTTAATTTAAATAAAAAGTCAAAATAGCCCATTAAAGTTTAATGAAAATCGCCGCTTAAAAGAAACTAATGTCTCCAACTTCTGTTTTTAAAATTGTTTCTGTTTTTAAAATAAATATTGCGTTGCGTAATTTTTAAACGATCCTTTTTTAACTATAAAATTACCAGCAAAAATCATAAAATTGTTTCACAAATTCTTGCCTGGGTTACTGCCATAATATCCGAAAAAAAATTTAGATATGTTCAAGCGCAAAATAATTGCTTGTAACACTCGCCCAGATACTGCAGTTTTCTATTGTACAGAGAAGGAAGCGAGCGCGAACGCAGGCTTCCGCTATCAGAAATTATACTGTCGAGTTACCGACGTTAGCGGTAATCGCAGAGGTCAGCCGGTGCGAAGTGCAATGCACAAGCCTCACTCTGGAAGAAGCCCCTTGTGGATCGAACTTACTTCCCAGTCAGGTAAGTATGTTAAAACGTCAAATTTTTGGACACGTTCAAATCGTTACACAGTTTTGCTTGTGGGTTTATTTTAAAAAATATATTTAATTTTCAAAATATATTCAATATATATCCAATGAAAAAAAATTAAACGAGCAACGAAAAAAAACGAAAAAAAAAAAAAAGAATAACAACATAAAATGCTTCAAAACGTTTAAAACACGTCTACTTCATATTATTCGGCATTTAGAACCGAGGAGATATTTTTTAAAGGGGGAGTGAAGATCAGTAACATTGTCGTGTGAAAAGTTTATTGATTTTTATTTTTACAATTATTTAAATTCAAGAAAAAATGAAATAAGTTTACCATTTTTCTATTACTTTTATTTATTTATTTTATACCTTTTTATGTTTTTTGATTTTATATTTTTTGTCTTTTTTGATTTTATACTTTTTTGTATCTTTGATTTTTTTTTTTTGTGTGTTTTTTTATTTTATATTTTTTTGTCTTTTTTGATTTTATATTTTTTTGTATCTTTGATTTTATATTTTTTTGTATCCTTTGATTTTATATTTTTTTGTATCTTTGATTATATATTTTTTTGTATCCTTTGATTTTATATTTTTTTGTATATTTTGTTTTTTTTATTTCTGAGACGTTGGGCGAAAAGAAATCGAGAAATTAGATATGGTTTTAGAAGAAGATGTTCAAAATGAGTTATTGGTTTTTTTTAAAGAAAAAAAAAATTTGTTAACGGAAATAAAAAATTGCAGGACTTTTACACAAACACTACGTTACAAACGCTACAGATAACACTTATATGTTGAAATTATATATCATAAAATAAGGGCTGGCAGTGATTGTCTAATCATAAACAACAGTAATTTTGTTGTATAAAAGAAAAG
The DNA here is from genome assembly GCF_038396675.1 of Hydra vulgaris. Lineage (NCBI taxonomy): Eukaryota > Metazoa > Cnidaria > Hydrozoa > Anthoathecata > Hydridae > Hydra > Hydra vulgaris. Next base: position 28,752,771 of record NC_088926.1, read on the forward strand.
AAAAATATTAGCAGAGAAGTGGAAATCTTTACTAAACATGCAGATCTTACTTTGAGCCGTTGTTTTATTTTAGTTCATGTATTTAGTTTTAGACTCCTATTCTCTACTTGAAAAAAAAAAAACGTTCTTAATACAAAAAAGTTGACAGAAAATGCCCGCAGTGTTTCTACGGACATGATAACTATATTTTAAAGTAATAATATTTCTGATGTTCCTGATTAATCCCCTGATCACTTCCATTGGGTCAACATTTGGTGGCATCTGCTGTTCCATATTGCACTCATGATGGTTTGAATGAGTGTCAACAGCAGCTGCAAAGTAGAGTTTTTCTCCGATAGATTCGCTGTTTCGATCGAGAAAATTGAATTTATCGGAGTAAAAATGTTCTGGGATGTCAAGGAGTTATATACATGTTTAAAACACTTCCATATCTGAAAAAATAGTGAATTATTTTATGCCCATAGAACTAATCGGAGGATAAATTTTTGATTCATGGTATTGTGGTTTATCCTCCTCCAGCTAATTGCCATAAGGAGACCACATTACCAAGGCTTGCAAAGACAAACTCAGCTCTTCAAGGAGTGTCATAACCTGCTCTAGGGACCAAGAGTAAAGTGAGTTTGGGAAGAACAAAGATATATAATAGTGAAAGACAGATAGCATAGAGAAAGCGGACAGGAACTGAACGCGATATTTGAAAGTGTAATAAATAATAATAAATAATTAATTTTTGATTCTTTTTTTTTTTTTGTATTATAATTTATTCCGTCTTCCGGGTAATTGCCATACTGACGTCCTCATAATATATGCAAGGTTTAATCGTAGAGAAAAAAATGAAAAACAAAAAATAAATAATTTTACAAAGATGTCCATTGGACCCGTATATAATAATACAAACACCATAAAAATATAAATAAAGAACAAAAAGAAACAAACAAAAATAGAAAAAAAAAAATTGAAAGTTATACAAAACAGTCATGAACATCTACTATCAAATTTATTTTCATTCATTATTTTCATATTTACACTTCCATTTTTAAAAATATTTCTAACTTCCTCTTTGGGTTTGTCTTGTTTGCTGTGTTAAGATAAGTAACTCATTTGTAAATAGTTTTTCATTTTTGATTCATTGTTTAGAGTAGTAAAAGCAGTTTCGACATCAATTTTACACCTTGCGGCAGGTAGAAGTGTCTTTGAGTCCATTAGCCGCTAAAAGGTTAAAGTTCACACAGAAACTGAAGATTTAAAGACCGTGGCAGAAATTGGCGAATTTACCAACCGTATTGAAATTGAAGATCGTAACATGGAAACAAAAATATCAAGAAGGAAAAGATCAAAAACCAAAGCAGAAAACGGCTTCAAACCACAAAAGAGCAGCAACGAGAACTCCACAGGAGAGAATACAGAATTTTTTAAATAAAGAAAACGTAGTAGTAGTTGGCACTTCAACATCTGAGCGCGTAATATGAATAATCGATAAAACACGGCTAAAAAAAAGAAATCTGAGGTTTTATGCCGACAAAATTGTTTAAGGTGTATGTTCTTCCATCGTCCAAGCGATGGCTTAAAATACAATTACTTTTTATTTGTTTATTTTAAAAAAAAGAATTGGTCGTAGGTTATTCATGACACGATATTAAAGGCCTTTACAAGTTTTTGTAGTAAATAAACAAAATTTGAATCAAATTATCTCTAAAAATAAAAATTTTAAAAAAATATTTTCGGTACATTTGTCAAGCTGCGGTTCTTTTTTTTAAAATAAACAAATAAAAAGTAATTGTATTTTAAGCCATCGCTTGGACGATGGAAGAACATACACCTTAAACAATTTTGTCGGCATAAAACCTCAGATTTCTTTTTTTTAGCCGTGTTTTATCGATTATTCATATTACGCGCTCAGATGTTGAAGTGCCAACTACTACTACGTTTTCTTTATTTAAAAAATTCTGTATTCTCTCCTGTGGAGTTCTCGTTGCTGCTCTTTTGTGGTTTGAAGCCGTTTTCTGCTTTGGTTTTTGATCTTTTCCTTCTTGATATTTTTGTTTCCATGTTACGATCTTCAATTTCAATACGGTTGGTAAATTCGCCAATTTCTGCCACGGTCTTTAAATCTTCAGTTTCTGTGTGAACTTTAACCTTTTAGCGGCTAATGGACTCAAAGACACTTCTACCTGCCGCAAGGTGTAAAATTGATGTCGAAACTGCTTTTACTACTCTAAACAATGAATCAAAAATGAAAAACTATTTACAAATGAGTTACTTATCTTAACACAGCAAACAAGACAAACCCAAAGAGGAAGTTAGAAATATTTTTAAAAATGGAAGTGTAAATATGAAAATAATGAATGAAAATAAATTTGATAGTAGATGTTCATGACTGTTTTGTATAACTTTCAATTTTTTTTTTTCTATTTTTGTTTGTTTCTTTTTGTTCTTTATTTATATTTTTATGGTGTTTGTATTATTATATACGGGTCCAATGGACATCTTTGTAAAATTATTTATTTTTTGTTTTTCATTTTTTTCTCTACGATTAAACCTTGCATATATTATGAGGACGTCAGTATGGCAATTACCCGGAAGACGGAATAAATTATAATACAAAAAAAAAAAAAGAATCAAAAATTAATTATTTATTATTATTTATTACACTTTCAAATATCGCGTTCAGTTCCTGTCCGCTTTCTCTATGCTATCTGTCTTTCACTATTATATATCTTTGTTCTTCCCAAACTCACTTTACTCTTGGTCCCTAGAGCAGGTTATGACACTCCTTGAAGAGCTGAGTTTGTCTTTGCAAGCCTTGGTAATGTGGTCTCCTTATGGCAATTAGCTGGAGGAGGATAAACCACAATACCATGAATCAAAAATTTATCCTCCGATTAGTTCTATGGGCATAAAATAATTCACTATTTTTTCAGATATGGAAGTGTTTTAAACATGTATATAACTCCTTGACATCCCAGAACATTTTTACTCCGATAAATTCAATTTTCTCGATCGAAACAGCGAATCTATCGGAGAAAAACTCTACTTTGCAGCTGCTGTTGACACTCATTCAAACCATCATGAGTGCAATATGGAACAGCAGATGCCACCAAATGTTGACCCAATGGAAGTGATCAGGGGATTAATCAGGAACATCAGAAATATTATTACTTTAAAATATAGTTATCATGTCCGTAGAAACACTGCGGGCATTTTCTGTCAACTTTTTTGTATTAAGAACGTTTTTTTTTTTTCAAGTAGAGAATAGGAGTCTAAAACTAAATACATGAACTAAAATAAAACAACGGCTCAAAGTAAGATCTGCATGTTTAGTAAAGATTTCCACTTCTCTGCTAATATTTTTCTTTTCTTTTATACAACAAAATTACTGTTGTTTATGATTAGACAATCACTGCCAGCCCTTATTTTATGATATATAATTTCAACATATAAGTGTTATCTGTAGCGTTTGTAACGTAGTGTTTGTGTAAAAGTCCTGCAATTTTTTATTTCCGTTAACAAATTTTTTTTTTCTTTAAAAAAAACCAATAACTCATTTTGAACATCTTCTTCTAAAACCATATCTAATTTCTCGATTTCTTTTCGCCCAACGTCTCAGAAATAAAAAAAACAAAATATACAAAAAAATATAAAATCAAAGGATACAAAAAAATATATAATCAAAGATACAAAAAAATATAAAATCAAAGGATACAAAAAAATATAAAATCAAAGATACAAAAAAATATAAAATCAAAAAAGACAAAAAAATATAAAATAAAAAAACACACAAAAAAAAAAAATCAAAGATACAAAAAAGTATAAAATCAAAAAAGACAAAAAATATAAAATCAAAAAACATAAAAAGGTATAAAATAAATAAATAAAAGTAATAGAAAAATGGTAAACTTATTTCATTTTTTCTTGAATTTAAATAATTGTAAAAATAAAAATCAATAAACTTTTCACACGACAATGTTACTGATCTTCACTCCCCCTTTAAAAAATATCTCCTCGGTTCTAAATGCCGAATAATATGAAGTAGACGTGTTTTAAACGTTTTGAAGCATTTTATGTTGTTATTCTTTTTTTTTTTTTTCGTTTTTTTTCGTTGCTCGTTTAATTTTTTTTCATTGGATATATATTGAATATATTTTGAAAATTAAATATATTTTTTAAAATAAACCCACAAGCAAAACTGTGTAACGATTTGAACGTGTCCAAAAATTTGACGTTTTAACATACTTACCTGACTGGGAAGTAAGTTCGATCCACAAGGGGCTTCTTCCAGAGTGAGGCTTGTGCATTGCACTTCGCACCGGCTGACCTCTGCGATTACCGCTAACGTCGGTAACTCGACAGTATAATTTCTGATAGCGGAAGCCTGCGTTCGCGCTCGCTTCCTTCTCTGTACAATAGAAAACTGCAGTATCTGGGCGAGTGTTACAAGCAATTATTTTGCGCTTGAACATATCTAAATTTTTTTTCGGATATTATGGCAGTAACCCAGGCAAGAATTTGTGAAACAATTTTATGATTTTTGCTGGTAATTTTATAGTTAAAAAAGGATCGTTTAAAAATTACGCAACGCAATATTTATTTTAAAAACAGAAACAATTTTAAAAACAGAAGTTGGAGACATTAGTTTCTTTTAAGCGGCGATTTTCATTAAACTTTAATGGGCTATTTTGACTTTTTATTTAAATTAAGGCTCTGCGAGGAAAAACTTTTGATCTTTTTTTTTTTGTTTATTGTGAAAGTTTGTGTTACATAATTTTTGGACGATTCCTTAGGAAAAATTATTAAATACTTTAATTAAAAAATTAAAGCGGAGAATTTATTACTATTTGTTTTTTTTTTAAGTACGTTTTGTTTACATTTGACGTAATGTATATATACTGCATATTTTACTAATACGAATAAGGCTTCTAAAACAAGAACACAATGATCTTATTTTCAGAAAGCTTTTACAAGAGAGAGAACGTAAAATAATATTTTTTACTAAGAGTACGTAAAATAACGTGAAAGCAATAAATAATTCTAGATCTATTAATATAAATTGTACTCAACATATAAAATAAAAACTGAACATACATAACTCAAAATAATAAAACATTTTTTCGTCACAAGATAAATTAATTAAAAGTACTCTAAGATATTTTCAATAGAAAGAATGAAATCTTTTAATTTTTTTTAACAAACGGAATTAGATCTAGTAGTAATTAATGGTCAAAATTAGGCAAAACAATTTTGTTACAAAAATGAGCTGCACAATGAGTGTTCACGAAATTAATTGAATTTCGTTCGAGCAGATTGGCTCATTCACATAACTATTATTTCTCTTGCTTAATGGTTTCAAAATAAAAAGGTCTTTAAAAATTAATGGAGATAAATCATGCTTCCACAAATAAGCAAAATACAAACTTTTCTATATACTTAGTATGTATACGTCGAGGATTTTCATTTTATCAAAAAATATTTTAAATTAAATATGTAAATTTCTAACTTTAAATAAAAGATCAGCTTTTTTGTAAAACGAAAAAGAAACAGTTTTTTTTTAAAACTAACCAAGAACATCAAACAACAAGTATTCAACAAGCCAAAGAAATATCCGCTCGAAATAATGGCACGACCGTCTGTTTGCAGAGCTAATTGAAGATGTATTATTAAATTATAGTAGCGATGAATAAACGAGATGTTAAACGCATTCAAAAACGAAAACCTTGACTAAAAACTTGAAGGCATTCATTTTTTGAGAAAAAAGTAATGCGATTGAAATCGTCATAAAGTTTGACCAAGCAAACGTTTTTAAAAAAAAAACGGACTAAACATAATAACAACAAGCTTATTTTCAAATTGTCAAACAAAAACCGAAAAACTAAAAGGCCAAAACAGAAAAGTTGGTAAAAACCGAAACCCACATTTCAGGTGTTTGCTCTTTCAATTGATGCAAAAAAAAATTTCGAATCGGAAACTACGTCAAAGCAACAGGTGACGGCAATTCATATCCTCGTCTAGTTCACTGTTAAAGTTTTTAAAAATGGGCGTGGGTACCTAAAGTGCACTGGTAGCATTCAACACTCACAATAGGATAAGAACTATAAAACAACAAAGTATTACTAAAGTTTTTACTACAACAGTAATTAAAATGTTCTGATCATCAAAGTTACAGAATGTATTATGGCTGTGCATATGTGAAAAAATAAATGGGATACATCGGCCCCTAAAGAAATTCCAAAACTATAGTAAAGTATAAAAAAAAGAGCACTGTATTTTAATGCGTTGTTATTTCAAATGAGAATAAAATAAAATTCAAGAGCAGTATATTTTTAAATAAAATTAAAAAAAAAGGTTGGTACGGGTACAACTTTTCATGGTATTAACAAGGCTGGAATGTCACCGTTTTTATTAGAGTCTACATTGAATTTCAAAACATTTCCAAGATTCAAGAGTTGTTGATTTGTATATTCTGTTATTTGAGGATAGCTGAAGTGTACGCAAATTTAGGTAAACAACGCGAGATCCATCCAGACTTTGTCGGACGCAGAAATGTTCTGTTGCGACAGATTTCGAGTACAAAACATTAACTCAGCCAAGATTTGTTGTTGTTTTTGTTGTTGCTGTTGTGGTTGATGTTCCCAGAAGTCTTTACGGTCTTGTCACAGAGCATGGCAAAAGAGCATTTAACTACGAAGTTAATGCTTACTCCTTGCAAATGTTGCTTATTAGGCAAAAGCCGGCGTTTAACCTCGAAACTCTTTGTTATAAGGCAGCACTATAACCACTGCGCCACGGTTACACTTCGCTATTTTTCTGAGTTCTAGGAAAAAACAACGACGACTGTTCGATTCACTCCAATATTAAATATTTTTTCTTGAAAACTTGAAATTATTCAAAATATGTTAGTTAACGTTAGGCCACGGTCTAATAACACACTGAAAGACGCGCGCAAAAAAAAACAAAAAAAACAAACTGTAGGCGGATAATTTTAAACAAATATGTCGATTTAAACAGTTTTGTGAACAAATAAGTTGAGTTAAAATTTAAAATTCGCTATACTAGCTGCTAAATTGCTTGTTTACAATTTTTGAGAACTGTTTATTTTAATAACCTTTTACAATAAATAACATTTTTTAATCGATTAAATAAAAAAAAAACACTTTTCTTTATTAATTTTCTTATATAAATGATTTCTTTTTGCTAAATTTCACAAACCCTACAACTTCACAAAACATATTTTACATACATTTATTTCGCTATGATCATTTTTGTGACAATTTAAGTACTTTTTGAGAAGCTTGGCTCTTTTGTCGATCGAGGTGAGTAAAGCTTGCTATAATTGTTAAATAATATGTTAGATAGTATTTTTCCCATGAAACTTATCTATGTTTTCAAATCCGTAAAATTCTGCTATCATCTTTGTTATTTTTATAAACTTGTCCTACAAACACATGACATGATGTGATGAAAAAATACATCAAAATCACCCATTGAGCACATTCTCCAGGTCTCAAGCCTCCTCTATTGATTTCTTTAGTAAATTCTAAAAAAATCATCATGATGAAACTGTGTATCATATTCATCTTCATCATTTCTACTGATGTATCCTGCAATATAAACTAAAGCCATTTTTACAGGCTTAGACAAGGCTAACTCCATATTTGAAAGATTATGAAAATAAAGGTATTGTCATCATTTAGCAAAATTCAACATTTCAAACAAGCATGTTACAACTGTTTGAATTCCAGTCAAAATCTGTGTTTAAATCAAGGAGAAGCTTTGTTTTCTTAATGTTAACTTTTTGTAAAACTTGTTAAACATCTAAAATATGTTCCACCAAAACCTTGACGTAGCTTACTAAACATTTTCAATGGGATCACTAGAAAAATTTCCTAGACATACATATTCGTGTGAAGTGCTGAGAGGAGATGCTTAGTTAACTCAACCAGTCCTCTACTCAGTGTATGCAAGAGCAGTATCTTCGGTAAGTTGTTTTACTCGTTGTCCTTGTTTTTTAGGAACCATTTTTTCAAACATACTTGCTATATCAAGTAAAAGTATTGTTAGGGTTATCAAAGACAGCCCTTTTTAAGTCTTTAGTTTTAACGTCTTCGAACTGACTTTACATTTAGGATTTTGAAAAAGTTTACAATTTTTTCTATAAAATCAACAGTTGAATCCTGCATTTCTGGATGAATTTTTAGTGCAGTTAACGTTTCAACACAAAAAATCTTAAGACATAGCAAACGTATGTCGTTTTATGAGTTTTATGAAAAGATCAAAATTTCCATTAGGCTTTGATAGTTTCACAATAGAGTTATTTTCTAACTCAACCAGCTTCTTCAAGTCAACTCACTTTGCAGTTTTTTCAAGGCAGCAGTATCAGAATCTTCAACTCTTACCATTTTTTTCAGTTAACCAATTGTTTTTGATAGATTTGATTAGATGTACATAATCATAGAGCAAAAAAATGTTTTCAGTTGTGCGCCATGGAGAAATCAAATTGAATTTTTTAAAGAATGATTGATTTACTCTATTAATATCACATAAAATTGCAACAGGTTAATGCCATTACATGAACGAATGAAGAATATCAACAACTTGTTCATATTGAAAATCAGCACTTAAAGTGGCAGTGCTTGTTGAAAAACCTTTTTCTAATAATGAGCAAATCGTAAATAGTGGTTGCAAAATGTTCTGGGGTTTTTATTGCTTTTCCAATATGCATTATACGTTAGTTGTAGTTTATCCTAAACTTCATCGATTATAATAATTACATTTTTTTGATGAGGATCTTTTAGTTGCATAAAATATTTGTTGAGGAAAACAAAATCCTCTAGCTTATTAACCTTAGATATAAGTTTACCAAGTGTTACAATATTTGGCATTTCATAGCCATCTCTAATACGACTGTAAAGATGTTGAAATTGAAAAATACTAAATGGATTAGAAATTTCTGGAAAAATTTTATATTACCAAAAAATGTTAATGCATGCATGCTAACAAATTGTTGTAGGATAATGTTTTTTTTATGTTTTTTTTTCTAAAAATTTGTAAGTAAACTTATGTTTTCGATTACTGGCGGTAGTAATAGAGCATCTCAGATCCAAAATGAAAACCTTCAAAGCGCAAATCAATTTTAACTTTTGAAAACTGTAGAACAGCAGAGGTATCAATATAATCCTTGCATTCGGTAGTTAAACCATCATCCGCCGAAAAGATATTACTGGAAATCAATTTCTTTGTTTACTTTTAGGCAAAGATCATCGGACAACAAGTTCATACAAAACGAGTGAGCTGAAATAAGATAGACGCGTAGATGGTAGTGATTTTGTTGTTGTTCTTTTTGTTGGTGGAGGTGTAAACTAACTTGGATCCAGTCAAAATAGTTGGTGGATTTCAACTTTTCATCAAATGACAAAGTTTCATTCTAACTGGCCAGTGACTTCACAAATGAATGTATTTGGATTATTTGGAATGTTTTCTATTGAAATAATCTAATATTATTCTTCTCTTAGAGGTTAACGGTTTTTGTTTGGTAATAGGAAAGAATTTGGTTTTGTTTTTATAATAATTTCCTCTCTACAACCAGTTACAAAACGTTTTAGACAGAACAAGGCATAATAGTAATTTTTTTCAAATAACTATAAGCAATTGATATTAAATATATATTGTATAGTATATCATATTATGTAAATACATTACTGCATTATATCTGCATACATAACTGAATTATATAAATATATATATATATATATATATATATATATATATATATATATATATATATATATATATATATATATATATATATATATATATATATATATATATATATATATATATATATATATATATATATATAAACGCTAACAATATATATAAACACTAAAAAAAACACAAAACTCCTTTTTTTTTTTACAAACATTTGCCAACAGTTGTTTTTTTTTGCGCGCGTCTTTTCAGGCCTGTTATTAAGTACTCTACGCCGCGGCGTAGAGTACATGCATTCACGGCGCGCCGTTAATGCATGTACTGGAAAATACACGAATTTTGCGTTTTTAAAAAGGTTATGTTTCGCTGCATTTTTTTAACCCGAATAATTTACTTTTTTTAATTTTTTTTTTCTCCTTGCGCTTTGGTTTGTCTAAAATCAAACAAAGTTAAATTTTTTTTAAATTACTTAAGTTTAGAAATACATTTTTGCTTTATAGTTGATGAGCCATATTTTAAAATATAAAATGGTACTGCTCTCAATGAAGATAATACATTAATTGAGAAAACAAGTTTTTCAAACAAGTTTTAAGTTATATGTTTAATTTCCAGTCATATGTCTGCAAACATATTAAAGGTCGAAAAAAATTTCAAGTTTAAAATCTGTTTTTTCCATTTTATATGAAAGTTTTTATTAATATAAGTGTGAAGAACACACAAATTGACATACGGCTAATTAGACTTTTAAAGTTAAACCTTTTAAGGTTTATTTAAAAGTCTAAGCTCAAAATTTAAACATTACTGTGATGTGAACCACCCCTATTTTATAATGCCATAAAACTATTTATCTAAAATTCCGGTCTTTAAATTACCATATATTAATATATATATTTTATTTGAATATATATATATTTTTATTTTTTTTGTAAAAAATATGTATACATATTTTCTTACTCCATCGCAAAAGATATGTTGAGTTTTAAACAATATATATAGATATTGTTTAAACTTAACATATCTTTTAAAACTTAACATTTATTGTTTATAAACAAATGTTGCAGACCGGAAAAAAAATATGTTTGTTATCACCGAGAAGACAAAAAAGTTTGAGATCTTGGATTAAAGGCGTTGAAATGGCCGTGCGTTAGGCGTATGTTTTGTGACTTCTCGCAATTTCATCAAATTAATTACGCAACAACTTGGTGTAGGTTACAATTACACCATCGGTGTTTTTGTCTGTGCCGAAAAAAAGGTTTTTTCATACCTATTTTTTATTCCGATTTTAGGTTTTGTTTTTTAAAACAATATACTGCAGTAGGTAATGTCACAGCCAAATCAAAATGTTTCCGACTATATGGGCTTAATTGGTAAAAATTACTTAATTGGAATAAATTAGTACTTAATTGGGAAAAAAAGTCTTTCTTGTTTATCAGTGAATTATTTACTAACATTGTCGTGTAAATAAAATTTAAATAACTGAAAACTTGAAGCTTTAATTTAAATTTAGTTTATGGAAAAATTAAAAAGCGATTTATAAAAAATTTTTGAAAATTTTTTGCTAGACAGTGTTACTGATCTTTACTTCCCTATTGAAAATCTTTTCTCGTTTCTAAATACCGGGTAATAACAAATTGAAGTAATTTAAACTGTTTGAAGCATTAGATGTTGTCGCTTATTTTGTGTTTTTTTGCTTGTTTCATTATTTTTTTTGATGTGTTTGAATAAATTTTTGAAAAATGAACCCACAAGCAGAACTGTGTAACGATTTGAATCTGTCCTAAAATTTGTCTTGTTAACATACTTACCTGACTGGGAAGTAAGTTCGATCCACAAGGGGCTTCTTCCAGAGTGAGGCTTGTGCATTGCACTTCGCACCGGCTGACCTCTGCGATTACCGCTAACGTCGGTAACTCGACAGTATAATTTCTGATAGCGGAAGCCTGCATCGCTTCCTTCTTTGTACAATAGAAAACTGAAGTAACTGGGTGGGTGTTACTAGCAACTATTTTCCACGTGAACATATTTAAATTAACCTGACTGGGAAGTTAAGTCGGGTCATGGAGCTGCTTCTTTAGTCACTAAGTATTTTCAGTTTTTGGTAAATGTTTTAATTTGAAATTGGATTAATCTTTTAAATGGCGTGCTTTACAAAGCAACGAGAAACAGTTTTTTTCAAAACTGATGATGATACTCAATTACCTTTTACGGAAAATCAACAAACCGAAGAAATATCATTAATTCTACTTGAAAAAATGGCGAAAGCTTCTGCTGGTAAATCGAACGAACAAGTTGAAATCTATTATAGTAGCGATGAAGCTTCGGATGATGAATGCGAAAATCAACAAAAAATTAAAAAACAACCAAGAAACTATGTTGAAGCAGCAAAAGCAGAAATAAAGAAACGAAACTTACCAAAATTACTTATTTGCGAAATAGAAGATCATTTCACTCAAAACGACTTCTTAAAAGCGGTAGAAAAAGAAAACCTAGACGAAGAACTTGAAGGCGTGCAATTTTACGACGAAACACAGCTACCGAAATTGTTATGAAAACCAACGAAGCCAGAATAAAATTATTAGAAAATGGTTTAAAAATTAACAATTGCCGGCGTGCTTTCAAAATATCTAATATAAATCGAAGGCCAAAATTAGAAAGAAAACGCTTAAACCAAACACACGTATCAGTATTTGGCCTTCCAATTGAAGCATAACAATTTAAGATTGGAAGTTTTTTTTGAAGAAATAGGATACGGTAGACGTGTCTACACAAAACCGGTAATGAGGACAACGCCAGGAAAAGGCACGCCCAACTACTCCGGTACCCTGGTTGCTTTCATGGAAGACATGCCAAAGCCAAATCCAGCCTCCCTAAACATCGTAGGCTATAAAATACGAACTAGGCACAACGGTTAGAAAATACACAACCACACAGAAAAAAGACAACCTCGCGACTCAAAAAACGAAACTTCACCTACACTAACCCATCAACAACCAACATGTGAACTTGAAACAAGCAACTCAAAAACCGAAGAAAATCCATCTAAAGTAACAAATGCGTTGAAAACATAAATAAACCAACCGTTACAAAAAAAAAAAAAAACATCGTATTTGAAAACGAAGAAGAACAAACTAATGAAGAAGAAGAAGAGAAGAAACAAGCAACAAAACAGAATAAGAACGATGCTCAACACGAAAAGGCTAGAGAAGAACAACGGAAGACACTCGAAACAAATTAGAAAAGAATACTGCTTCGAAAAGCCGACGAACAAAGAAGCAGAAGAAGAGGAGAATCACTCGAAAGACGCCGAAGAAAGTAAGCGAGCGGAAGAAGCGAACTAAAAAGGTTGAGAAAAAATGGACGAAGACAACACGTGACAAACAAAACGCAGTGCACCACCACCGACTCCACACAAAAATGATTGAAAAAAAGAATGGGAACAAGCGATCAAAGCAGCATGCTGAAAAAAGTTTTCTTATTTTTTAGTTTTTCCTTAATTTTTATAAACAGTTTTTATTTTAAAACAAGTTTACTTTTATACGAATATTTCAACACGAAACTAATTAACTCTAAACCACCAGAAGTTGGCATTCCAAATAAGAATGTGCTTATAAGCATATTCTTAATTACGGATCTCCTACTTAGGGATAGAAAATGCCTAGACATTGATAAATGGATATAATAAGCATTTTCTCAGTCAACGTTGCTGGTCTAATAAATAAGCCAACGAGATGCAGTTTTTAATAGTTTCGAAAAACTAAATTACGATTTTTATTTATTACAAGACACTCATTTAAATAAGTTACAAAACGATGAGTTATCAAAAAACTGGAAAGGCAGCGTTTTTACCTCTGCCGGTAGGACCCGCACAGATGGGACAGCAAACAAGTGCTAAACCGAACACGTATAAAACAATACGAAAAATTCGATGACAAAAATGGAGTTTTTAATTACATATTAACAAAATTAAACAAACAAAACATTCTTTAGCTAAACGTATACGCTCTCTCCGACAAGATTTTTCTAAACACAGAGAAAAATTGTTTGAATTAATCGAAAACAAAATTAAACATATAAATTTAGAAAACGTTTTAGTAGTCTTGGTTGGAGATTTTAATATGATTTTAAACGAAATTGATAGGCATCCATAAATTTACCGGAAAAATGCTCCTCGACGGAGAAACTTAAAAAATTAAGTAATAAACTCGAAGTAGAGGACACTTTTTTTCATCTTTTAATCCAAATAAACAAGAATTCACTTGTAAAGCCACAAACAATATTTCTTATTCTCGACTCGATAGAATCTATTCAAGTAAAAAAACGAGACAAAATGTGGAGATAAAACACGAACCGATGGCGCATTCTGACCACTATAACGCGTGCGTTGCCTCCATTACCCTTGACAAAATAGAGATGGGTAAAAGTCTGTGGATTTTTAATAATAAACACTTAAAAAATAAAAACTATTTAAATCAAATTGAAGCAATTATTAGCAATAAAACATCCGAAAACGTAGAATCTAAAAAAGAAACGTGGGAAAATCTTTAAAGTAAACTAAAAGAACACGCAAAAAAATTATGTAAACAACAGGCAAAAAATAACAGGATTAAAGAATATAAACTAAAAAAATATTTAAAACGCAGTTAAAAAAGCGCACCTGAACCCACGCATGCAGATTTTGAGAGCTGACATCAAAAACAAACTTAAAATTTTTGAAACAAATAGAGCGCATGGCGCGTCAATAAGAGCAAAAATTAAATGGCGACTTGAAGGCGAAAAATGCAGTCGCTCGTTTTTTCAATTAGAAAAGCTAAAACCAGCAAAACAAGTAACAACAAAAATAAAGGATAAGAACAACAACATTAAATCAGAAAAAGATGAAATCCTCAAAGAGTTCAAAAATTATTATAGAGAACTCTATGCAAGCGAAAAATGCAACGAAAAAAGTCAAAACTTTCTTTTTTCTAAAACATCCCCTATTCAAAGAGTACCCAAAACTTTAAGTAAAGAACTAGAAATGCTAATATCAATTATAGAAATTAAAAGGGCGCTGAAAACGATGCAAAATAACAAATCACCTGGAAGCGACGGCCTCACCATCGAATTCTACAAGCAAAATATTTATTTGTTTGGGGAATTGCTGGCCGCAGCTATAAACGAAACGTTTAGCAGCAGTGAAATGTGCGAAAGCCAAAAAAAAGTAATAATCATATGTTTGTTTAAAAAAGGAGATAAGACAGATATTAACAATTGGCGTCCTATCTCCCTTTTGAATAGAGACTATAAAATCATAACTAAGATAATTGCAAATAGACTAAAAAATGTTCTACCTTTGATTATAAACGAAAATCAAACAGCATGCGTCCCTCGGAGAACCATATATTACAATTTTGTATTTACACCAAAGATATTATAAGAATATCTAACAAAAACCAATTTGATGCGTCTATTATATCCATTGACCAGGTCAAGGCATTTGATAGAGTTGATAGAAACTATCTATATGACATTTTATCTTTTTTTGGTTTTAATACCGTATTTATAAATTTTATTAAAACAATATATTACGACATAAGCGCGCAAATAAAAATAAACGGACTTTTATCTGAAAAAGTTGAAAATCGCAGAAGAATAAGGCAGGGTTGTCCTCTTTCGATAATTCTATATATCATACAAGCCGAAATTTTCTAGGATACATAAGAGCAAACAAAAACATAAAAGGAATAACAATAAACCAAAAAGAAACTAAAATCCAGCAATTATGCCAAGGCTTGTGGCTTGGAAATAATAAAACAAAAAACAAACAAAATTTTCTAAACTTTAACTGGGAAGAAAACACCCTTAAAAGTTTGGGTATTTACTTTTCCAATAGAGATTGTTTAGTTAACAATAAGAAATGGAACAGAAAACATTTTCCACTATTCAAAAGAAAACCTAAAACCTGGCAAATGTTGAACTTATCCTTTAAAGGAAAAAGAATAGTAATTAATCAAATACTCTTAATTAACCTTTGGCACTTAGCTTTTACGTTGCCAATACCTAACGATAGAATTATCAAATTTATCAAAAAATTGTTGAAAATTTTCTCTGGAGCAACAGCTCAATTAAAACAAACCAAAAAGTTTCTAAACTTCCTTTCAGCCGAGGTTTAATCATTAAAGATATAGGCAAAAAACTAAAATCCATCCAGCTGACTGGGGTGGCAAAAAATTTTAATCACACCCTAACAGGCGCATGGAAAGACGCTGCGACGCATATTTTCAATAGTTATAGAAAAACTAATCAAGGAGAAAATATATTTATCACAACCCACTCAAGCAGTGCAATTGATACTCTCCCTGTGTTCTACCAGCAACCAGTTCAAAACAGGAGTCAGATTTTTAACGGTGAGAGCAACATAAAAAATATGTGTATTGAGGAAATCCTCGACCAGCACACTTTTTATAACTATTTTATTTAGAGACAAAAACCACCAGACTATAAAACCTAAAAAAGAAACTACTTTGAACCAAATATCCAAAATATCTGATCTTGCAAAGGTTTTTGAACCTGGTTTCTTGGATTACCAGTTAACCGGTCTTAAACAAACAACATTTAAAAAAATTAAAAACTCCATTCCACGTGTTTGGAAAACAAAAATTAAAAAGGAAGATCAATCTTATTACCATAGCAAATCAAATTTCACCCTAAGAAACTTAATACACCCCCTAAAACCGGTTTTGATAACCGACCTAACATCAAAACCAATTTACGATTTTCTTATGAAAAAGAAATACAGTTTGGGTGTAACAACCCTGTTTACTAGGTGGAACTCTGTTTTTTGAAAAGAGCATGACGGGCACATCCTCAAAGGAATGATCGCTCCTCTCTCAAAACATTTTCAAAAGAAATAATAACAACAAAGCAAAAAAATAAAATATAAAGCCATTCACTTTGCGCTACCCACAAACTCCATCCACAAAGGTCATCAGGTGACCTTTGTCCCAGTGTATGAAAGATAGAGTCTCACATGATATATAGCTGCGAAAAAAAACAACCTTTATTATCAAATACACAATATATTTGCTAAATAAGACTTATAAGACAGTTAACCTTTTAAAAACACTTTTAATTTTTATCTTTTTGGTTTTATTGAAAACGCGCCAAAAATTGAAATTGGTAATTTATTGCTTGACGAGCTTTTATATTATGTCTATTCTATAAGAATGAGAGCTTATCATGAGAGTAGTATGAGCGCATGAATAAGCCTTCTAAGAGCATATATATCTAAAATTAAAAAAATACTTCAGATCGAACACGACATTGCTAAAGAAAACAACCAATTACACTCTTTTTTAAATGAAACTAAAGAAATAAGAGATACAAACGGAAATATAAAACTAGAAAATAAGTTAAACCAATTTTTAAATTAAATAAAAAAACCTTATACTTTTTGAAAGACCCAAACTTTTTATTTTTTTATTTTAAATTTTCGCCTTTTCTTTTTACTTTTTTCTTACTTTTCTAAACTCGCTTATTCTTGATGCGCTCCGTTTCTCGACTTGAAAAGCATAGGAAAAACTTTGTAAATATTTCTATGTTATTCTTGTCAAGTAGTCCACAAGGCTTGTGGACTACTTGACAAGAATATTGTGTTTATATTTTCATTAGTCCGCCCAATTAGCTGGCGGACTAATAAAATATAAACGCAATATAACCACAAGGGGCTTCTTCCAGAGTGAGGCTTGTGCATTGCACTTCGCACCGGCTGACATCTGCGATTACCGCTAACGTCGGTAACTCGACAGTATAATTTCTGGTAGGGGAATCCTGCGTTCACGCTCGCTTCCATCCCTAATAGAAATAAAAAACTGATGCAACTGGGTGCATTTGAGTGTTTTCATCGATTATTTTACATGTGAACATAAAACATATATATGGCAACATATCTATTTATGATAAGGCCAAAATTTCTTAAACAATATAATAAATATAACTTAACCTGTTGGTTCATATAAAAAACAGTGAGAAAAATTTTATTATTTAAGTGAAAAATTGTAGCCGCAAATTTTCTTTTTATTTTGTCAAAATTTTTAAAATGCAAAAAAAGGCGTAAAAAGCATAAAAACGCATAAAACTGAATGAAAAAGTACTTGATAGTATTAAAGCACAAGCAAAAAGTGATTATCTGTTAAGCAAATTTTTGACTGGCAGAGATAATTAGTAGATCTCTTAAAAATTGACTAGAGTAAAACAGCATAGTGATGAGTTATGGAAAGATAGTCGTACGGACATCGTGATTATAAATATCGTGTGGAGAGATATAAAGATGGCGGATGTTTTGTCACAAGATATGGATAACATTATTTTAACTGAATCATTAAACTATTTTAGTGATTTTGAGAGTTTCCTTTATGAATTTTGTGAAGTCTAATTATGAACATGTAAGCTTTTTTAAATATGTTATCTTCCGAATTCAAAAACGAAAGAAACTAAAAGCATACTTTTGAATTAACTAAACATTTTAAAAGCAAAGTTGAGAAAGTAGATGTTGGAACAGGGCCGTACTAAAGGTGGAGCCGGGCCGCGAGCACCAGACGCCAAACTTAGGAGGGCGCAAAATTTCCAAAAAATAAATAAATAAAAAAGTTATAAGAAGAAAATGAAATTTTATGGCGTCTCGTTGATAAAAAAAACTAATTAAAATTGCGAAAACTGGATTAGCTCACTGGAATCAACCGCTCATTTACTGCTCTTTAATTAATTTAATTTTTTTAGTTGGCGCTCTTTAACAATAACGCACTGAATATGTTTTTATAAAATGATCTTCTTTTAATGAAGAATATTTAATACCAGTTTTTTTTTTTTTTATAACTTCGAGACTATGTAAACAGTTCCATCATCAGAAAATAGCGTTAAAGTATTTTAATAATGTAAAAATATTTAAAAAAGAGGTCCATGACATGTTTTTTAGAAAAGTTTATCCCCATGATTATGTTTTATAGAAAAGTTCAAACCGTTTTTTTTTTTAACTTTTCTTTAAGTTCTTTATCAAGATGGAAAAAAACTGAAAATATTGACATTCTTGTTCAAGGGAAACAGTGACATAAAGTGGTCTGACAAAAAAGAAGAAATCAAACCATTGCACAGACAAATCAAAGATATTCTTCAAGTTTCCGAATCCATTATCTACAATCCATGACAAATGCTGTCACAGTTTGTAATTATAACTTAAGAGATGTTAGAGTGATCAACTTCGTCATAGATGCTATAGAAACAGCCAACCAGAATAAATTAAGGTGGTTTTGCAATAAAAAAGCAGCGCAAACTAGGCAATCGCTATTCGCATTTCCCTCACCATACTAGACAAAGTTGCTATGTGTGAAAGAAGTTTTCGTAAATCGAGACTCATAAAAAACTACACGAGTTTAACTCTGAGTCAAGAATGTTTGTCTTGTCTGGTTTCAGTTTTAATCAAACATGAAGTCGTCAATACCATTGAGTTTTGCTGATATAACTTGGGAAATTTGCTTCAAATTATAAAGGACAAAATCACTAATGATGTCATCAAAATCAGTTAAAAAGCCAGAAAACTGAACCTTGTTTTTGTGAACTGAAGTTTGTGCAATAATCATGACAAATTGTACTTTACACTTGATGTGATAAATTTTGTGATCGATATTCTTTTTAATTTTACCTTTTTTGTTGGAGGGGGTGGGTAAGGCGCTTTTCGGAAGCGCAAAGTTGGCTCGGTATGACTCTAGTTGGCAATTTTCTTTTATGTCTTGTCTCGAAAAACATTTTAAGTTGTTCAACGAAAGATGGAAAAGAATCTTCTAAAGTTGTTGGTAGTCTTAACAAAAATGATTATAACAATACTACAGAATTATTTCAAGATGATCTTATCATCTATGGATGCTGAAATAAATCTATGAATGCTGAAATAAATCTAAAAATGATAGAGATCAGTATATCAATCTTTAATGAAGAACTTCTTATGAGAAGAGTTAAATGAAATGTGGAAAATAATTTAATTTTTTATTGATCACGATAAAAACAAATCAACTGTGACTAAACTTGAATCACCTCAAATTCCAAATCGCATTTTATGTAACAATTATACACTGTAAAAAATCTGCGTTGTATTTAGACTTTTTCCGTAGCTATGTTACGGAAAAAAACCGTTTTCAATAAATTACGGTCTTTTACCTATACTTTTGAGACTTTTAAAATAATCACATCATTTTTTATGATTTTGTCCGTATTTATGATAGGAGAAGTTCCGTTACTTTGCATTACAGACTTTAACCGCTCATTTTAGTATAATTTAGTATAGTCTATAATTTACAGAGCGCCATACTTCTTATATTTCTTTTTCGCGAGGAGAAATTATATACGTATATAATTTCAAGTTAGAGATTTTGATATATATAGTTTTACTGGAACTAAAGTGCTATATGTTGTTAATGAAGTGCATTCGCAAAAAATTCTCATTATTTTAGATAAAGGATGATGTTATAAATAGATATAGATATTTATTAGACTAAGACTAGCAGAAAGCAACCCGTAAATCGGGTTATGGTCGATCTGTTACAAAATTAATTTATAGTGACCGTTTTCCACAATTTAAAGTTGCGAACCCTTAACTAATACCCTTTTAGAAAAATGCCTTTAAATTGAAAAAATAAAACAAATTGTCATTTAAAATAAATTATACAATATTCGTATGACTTTAAAAAAATACATATTTCAGCTAGGAGATGTTTCAAAAAATAATTTCTTAGCAAATAATAATAAAAAAAACATAAAAAACTTGCAATTCTAATGATTCCAAAATATTTATAGCAAAATCATGCAATTAACAGCGCTAAAGACAAAAAGTCAAATTGAGATAAAACAAATTGTATATATGGCAAAATAATTTGTCATGGCTATTAGTGAAGGATTAAAAGCAGTGATTTTTAATAATAAAATTACCTATTTATCATTTTTAACAATAGACACCAACGTGAAGGTAAGCCAAATGTCTATCAACTCAAAATATAACAAAAAAACAACATCACAGCAACAACACTCAACAATAGCACACACCATAAGTTAATATAGTATGCATATAACATAACTTAAGTAACATAACATTCATATATAACAGAACATAAGTAACAACATTACGCAAAATTTTATTAAAATACATTATTATGTACTTTATGAATAATTAATAATAAAGGCTTGAAAACACCTAGACCTAAAGCAGTAACAGTTTGACACTAAACACTGTCGCGTAACCCTCTGTTATAAGTGTCTTGGCTGGCAAGGTTGACAAACCTTACTCAACACGTTTATTAAGTCACAACACTTTGAAAAGATGGAAACAACATAATATAAACATATGCACCAACTATAAACACAATATATATTTAACCTTATATACATATTTAAAAACATTTGTAAAACAATTATATAACACATATTAACACATACACAAACAATAAAAAAACACTTTACATTATTATAAATAATAAAAACACATTGATAAAAACACATTGATAAAACAACTATAAAGCACATATTACCACATACACATACTTATCAAAAAAGCATATATACAAACAATAAACATGTGCAAAACAAAAATTTTAAAGATGATGCAAGAAAATTTAAAAAGTTTCAAAGTAAACAAAATATATATATATACAAATAATACTCTTTATCTTCATTTTTTTTTTCTTCATAAGAACTGTAATCCTCATAACAAAATTCAACCTTTATATACAATAACATGTGACATGTCATGCCAGTGTTCGCACAAAATTATAATTTATTTTTCTAAATTTTCTAAAAAAGAACAAAAATAGTTAATAGTATCACAAAAATTTCAAAGTAGTAATAACCAATTTTATGGAAATAACATTAGTATAACTTTTTTGTTGCATAAAAAATAATTAGGCTTCATCCATACCCCTATTCCCCTATTTTCCTTCTAAAAAATCAAAACAAAACTGCTAAAAAAAAATGAAGTTAAAAGAAAAACTAAAAAAAACAAAATATAAACGATTTAAAAAACTAAAAGGAGTGATCGTTTCTACTTTATATCTAATAAAAATGTTATATATAATTATTTTCTATACTTTCTTCAATTATAATATGATCTTAACGAAGATTATTTATCTTAATATGATTCTTTATGTAATATTTCTAAAGTAATAAATAATAATTAAATTCCAAAAGGTAAAAAGTTTTAACTCGCTTAAGATATTCTCCAATGATCGCGTGCATTTTAAGAACACGCTCTTTCAAAGCCTAGTAACTAATGAAACGACGTTAAACGTTACTGTAGCAGTTATATTATAGATAAGTACTTCTAAAAATTAGTTTCCTATATTATATAGGATTTATATGCTATGAAAACCACTTCTTATGTTCATATTATTTAGTGTTACGTTTTTATAGTATATAAAAGAACCACTAAACAATATGAACTCGGGGCACAACAGAAGTAATCGGTCAACACAACCGTGGAATTTTTCTGAACTTGATTGATCTGATAAGTCATTATTATCCTTTAGTGGCTAAAAAAACTGTATCAGTTAAAGCAATGAAAACCGTCCTAATTTTTTCCTCAAATTTAAAATGAGCTAATTGAGTTATTGAGTTGGCAGGAAACTAAAAATGTTCTCAAACAACAAAGAAACTAAATGCTACTTTTTTTGTTTGACTGCACTACAGATGCCTCCCTCAAGAAGCAGATAACACGAATAATAAGGTATGCCTACATCAATTATGTAACCTGTACAACTCAGAAAAGGTTTGTGAACTTCATTAAGTCTCACAAAAATCAGAGAAAATTTTGAAACAGAGACCAATGAAAAATTAGAGAAAGATGTCTAAAGATTTACGACAATTTAGCCAATAAATCTGGAAAGTCAATGGCGTCCAAGCTCATATCCGTTCCCTTTGTGATTGAATAAGATTTGTACCATGTGCCGCTCACATATCGAATTTTGTTGGTGTCCGTGCTGGTGATATTTTCCCATGATAACATTTTTTGGAAAAGTTCAAATCATTTTTTTTTTTGCCTAACTTTTTTTCAAGCTCTACATCAAGATGGAAAAAACTGAAAATATTAACATCTCTAAATCAGAGCAGTGTCACAAGGTGGTCTGCAAAAAAAGAACCAATCAAACCATTGCACAGTGGGCCAGAGATGAGCAAAACCCTTCGAACCCAACTTTTATATTGGAGTAAAATCTTCTTGTAAATG
The DNA here is from genome assembly GCF_038396675.1 of Hydra vulgaris. Taxonomy (NCBI): domain Eukaryota; kingdom Metazoa; phylum Cnidaria; class Hydrozoa; order Anthoathecata; family Hydridae; genus Hydra; species Hydra vulgaris. The sequence continues at coordinate 28,775,710 of NC_088926.1, forward strand.
TAATCTAGAGATTCCCAGCATTCTAAAACTGATATAACTTTTTCCCTACTGTGATTTTTAAGCTCAGTATATCAACTTTACCACAAAAATGGCAATATTTTGTTTTTCAAATATTAATGAAAATGTAAAAGTTAATAGAAAAATGAAATATGAGGCCAGCAAGGCCATTTCACAACATTTTAATTTCTTAAGGGTTTTTATTAGCCAATTGACATTATATATTAAAATAAAAAGAAGAAATATAAAATTTTTTATTTTATGCTTGCTATTTTTCAAAGTGTTTTTAAATAAAACCACATTAAAATGAGCAACATTTTTTATACTTATTACACAGGCAGAAAAAAAGTCGCAAAAATTTTCTACTTTAAATTACACTCTCATTATTGCCTTTTTATTATAAATGGGCAATTCCACATCAAATCACCCAGTCCATTGAACCATGTGTCTTCCTTTTGTGTTATATTTTGACACATTATTCCTAATTATAAAAAAATATTGCATGCAAAATTTCGGGCTACAAAAAAGTTTAGCGGTTTACAAGATATTGCAATTTTAATACTGACCTGGTTTCCCAAAATGACCCGGTTTTCATAACACTCTGAAAAAACATTTTCCTTAAAATAATAAGAAATAAAAATGGCAAAAACATGAAATTGAACATATATAATGTTTTTTTGATGCTGAATTCAATAAATGTACTTAAAATGCTCAAATAGAAAAAAGAACATGCATAAAAATTAATAAAACAACTAGTTTCTATAAACCAACTTTGGGGCCCAATATCTTATTATTTATTTATTTTTATTTTATATTTTAGGTGCCCCAAGAAGTCCTAACGGTCTTGTCACAGAGCACCGCGGAAATGCATTTAACCAGGAAGTTCACGCCTCCTTCCTAACCGTGACGCGAAAATATGTCCAGAGGTCGTTTCGAACCTCGATCTCCTGCTTCTAAAGCAAGCGTTCTAACCACTGCGCCACGGCCGCACGATCTCAATATCACAATATCTCAAAACACCACCATCAAAAAATTTTTTTTTTTGCTGTTAATATTTTCAGCTGTTTATAATCTTACTAGGCACAAAAAATATAACTGGAAAAACAACAAAAAACATACGGAACTTTAATTTCAAAGATGTCTTCTTTTTTAAGAAACTCCCAAAAAATATTTGTAAATAAAATAAAGTTAATCGTAATTTTAAAAGTTACTTAAATATACAAGATTTGTAAAGGTATCAAAGATGAAAGTTATTTTGACTGTGTTTGTAATAGTTTAAAATATTGCTCCCATTTTTACTTGTACTTCCTCTATTTCAGCATTTTCAAACACATAGTTTCTACCAGAACTAGAGCAAGCTTGTGAAACAGATAGTTTTTTCAATATGTTGGTGTTTGGAATAAAACACTAGTCGTCTCTTTCAGGCCAGTTAAAACAGATTGATGGACCATTTGGATGAAGAAACTTAATTTTAGCATCAATTTCTTCTAAGTTGGTTTTAGTTACAATGCCGATCCACCACTTATCATCACAGACTACAGCGACATAACAACCTAAAGTGACAGTATCAAGTTGAGATATGTCTTGTTTCTTTTTAAGATTGTGGATTATTGTATAATTAGTGTCTGTACTACACCTCTTTGCCCCAACCTTGTTATCTCCAAAGATGTATAAACTGATGAAAGCTACCAGGTACCAGGTAGAGTTGTTACACCAGTGTGCCTTTTCTTTTTGCTCTTAGCACGTTGCAATTGTAAGTCCAATCCCTTTATGTAAAATGAAGTTAACAACTTTGATTTTATCAATACAAAATTCATACATAGCTTCTGATGTGAGAATTTGGTTTCTGTACGGTCGTTTTAAACTTTCTTGTGCTGTTAATCTTTTTACAGTACCACCAATCCCATCGCATGGTGACTTTCCGTGGGACGTGGCAAAAAAGTTCCATTCAGTTTTAAGGCAAAATTCGCTATCTAGTTGACATAGATTGTAAAAGCTTTTACAATTTTTGTACTGTCCTGCGCAACCATCAGTGAATAAATGTAATTTGGACAGATTGGAAAATTTTATTTTTAATATTGGTATGATTAGTTGGAATATTTTGTACACATAAGTTACATCATGTAGAATGTCATCTGATATAAAACAGTAAGAAATATGTTTCAGTTCACCTCTATCATCTTTATAGTATATTACTAATGGATGTAAAGAACATTGTTGGGTGTTCCAATGATTGCTCTGTATTTCATCTTGGACAACAAAAGCATAATTTTCAGCAAAGTCGCCAATAATGATAATGTTTGATTGATCCATATATTGTTTCAGTTGGTTAAGGTACTGTGATTGAGAGTGAGCAATAAAAGAATGAGCTTGTAGCTTTTCAAAACAAGATGCTAATAGTTCAACAAACGTTGAACATCAGCTGTTAGAACTTAATAGTGTTGCACAGGTCAGTCGTTTGCCATTGCTTGTAGTGCTATATCCCAAAATCATCTTCGTCTCTCCAAAAATCTCATACAAATATTTGGTGAGGGGTTCTTTACCAGGACAATCATCAAACTGTGCATGCATGCATTCTTTGTTTTCTACTGAGAAAACGGTTTTTGAAAGTAAGTCCTTATACTTTAGTCCAATATTTAAAGCATCTACTAGCAATATGGCATTTTGGTGATAACAACAAACACAAACAGAATGTGTACCACTTGCACCTGGCAAAATGCACCACTTTGGTCTAAGTGAAGCAAATTTTGAGTGACTTATTTGTATTTCTGGATTGTTTTCTTTGTATAATAAATATAGTTCCTTTAAATTACACAAAAGCAGTTTTTTTTGTTTATGGACGTTCTTTTGAATGCTAACATAATCTTTTTTTCCAGGCGTAGTTCTACATAAATCACTTGAATCATAAAAAAGTTTAACAGAATCTTCTATTTCTTTTTGTAAGATTTTCCCTTTTTATACAAAGGTGAGATAGCCAACAATCCTTTTTTATTAAAAAGTTTCTAGCCTTTGCTTAGTATTCTGTAACTGCAAAGTTATTTTGTACTTCTAATATTGACCAACTTTGGGGGTGCCAGTGTTAAAGTTGAACATACATTTTGTCAGAACATAGAATTTTTTCTTTATCAAGCTCATAATTTCATCAAAGTTTTCAGCCTTCTTTTTAATTTCATTTGGTTCATAACACAGTTTTGAGGGAACATTGAATTGACTTTCAGTTTTTCTAGTAAGTTTACTTACATGTTTTTCACATAATGTTGTTAAGTTTGATAGTTCAATGTTACAGCGTAATGATATAGCTATTTTTTCTCGTTGCTTAAAGTTCCAATAACATCTTGTTGGCCTTTGCATGCATTTGATGTCATTAACCAAATAGAACACATCTTTATAATAAACTACTTTGTATAAATGTATTTCTTAAAAAAAAGAGAATTCTCCTACTTAATTAAAAGAATTCTCATACTTAAATAAAAGAATTATACTACTTAATTTTTAGTAAAAAAAAAATTTAATATATAAATAATCAAAACTTTTCAGAATCCCACTGTTGTATAATTTTTTAGACTGATAGATATTGTTAATTTTCTTTATAGATATATTTATATATATATACAATTTATATATATCAAATTGTTAATTTGTTAAAATTTAAATAAAATTTACGAATGCTGTTTTTTAACTGAACTTTTTATAAACTAGTTATTATTAACTTTTACAAAAGTTGTCAAAATTTTAAAAACAAATGCACATCCATATCACACTAATTCAATTTTTATATAAAACAAAACAGGATGTTTTTTTCAGTTGTTAAGTTCAAACAACTAAGTTATCATATAATTAAGACTTCCTTAAATATAACAAAATTGTTTTGTTTTTTTTAAGGAGTCTTTTAACTAAATATAATATTTTACAGAATTCTATTTGAAAGTCTTGTCAGACCTCTCAACATTTTTAGCTAAAATTTTATATGTTAACTTTTCTTTTAAGATGCAACAGCCAAAGAGGTTTTTAAAAAATTTGAAGACCCATGGTTCAAAATTTTCTAAATTGTTTTTTAAAAAAGCTTATTGAAAATTTGATACATCTTTGAAATTAAATTTCCGTATGTTTCAGTCGTTTTTCCAGTTAGATTTTTTGTGCCTAGTAAGATTATAAACAGCTGAAAAATATTAACAGCAAAAAAAATTTTTTTTTAATGGGGTGTTTTGAGATATTTGGCCCCAAAGTTGTTTTATAGAAACTAGTTGTTTTATTAATTTTTAAGCATGTTCCTTTTATATTTTAGCATTTTAGAATTGCGTTTTTATTGAATTCAGCATCAAAAAAACATTATATTTGTTTATTTTCATGTATGCCATTTTTATTTCTTATTATTTTAAGAAAAATGTTTTTTCAGAGTGTTATGAAAACCGGGTCATTTTCAGGAAACCAGGTCAGTATTAAAATTGCAGTATCTTGTCAACCTCTCAACATTTTTAGCTAAAATTTTATATGTTAACTTTTCTTTTTAAACCAAGCGCCCAAAGAGGTTTTTAAAAAATTTGAAGACCCATGGTTCAAAATTTTCTAAATTTTGGGTAATTTAATGCGGAAATACCCAAATGATATCCTATCGTAGATTTTGCTTTAAAAACAAAGAAGGCGCATAAAAAACAGTTTTAATCATTTAAATTTTATTTAATACTTTTAATAGCACTTTTAATGTTCTTTGTGAAAATTTATGGAACATTTTCTAAAAAGAGTAGGGAACAAATAAGGATTTGGAGGCTGGGAAAAAGTAAACTCAAAAACTTGATCCTCCTTTACCCCTAACATGAGGGCAACAAGTTGATAAAATATTTTTTGTACTTTTTTTAACTTTCAGCTTTATAGTATTATCTCTCAGTGTTCAAAAATTATGACCACATAAAATTTGTAAGCCCCTCAAATTGAGGGGGCTTAAACTTTATATGGTCATAATTTTTGAACACTGAGAGATAATACTTTGAAACTTAAAGTTTATTGATGAATATAAGTCTAGCTGAAAATAGTACAAAAAATATTTTATCAAATTGATGCCTTTACGCTCGGATTGAGTAGAGGGAGGGGATGGAGTTGTGTTGAGGTTGACAAAATTTTGGGGCTTATTAGTTCCCAGCCTCAAATCATCGCAATTTTTTGCAAAGCATCGTTATTTTACAAAAGTATAAACCTTACGAACGTTTGGAGTTTGCTTCATGTCTAAAAGTTTGCTCAAATACCAAAAAATGCTGAATATTTTTATTATTTTCATTTATGTATACAAATATATTATTATTTGTATTTATGCAAGCAAAAAGTTTTTATTTATGTAAAAAAAAGAATTTAGTTTAGTAAGAAATTAGTTTGTTTTTCGAGGAAAAAAGTTTTTTAATTTCTCGTTGTGTTGAAAGCCAGAAAAACTAAATCATTTAGTACTTTTAGTTTTAATGTCGACTAAATAACTTTTCTAAAATGCCGTTTTCATCTAGAAAATTATACTTTAAATATGTCAAATATGTTTTGTTCTTTAAATAACACCCATAAAATTGAAAAAGAGTCATTTAATTGTGGAAAATAGTCATTTTATACACCCTAATATTAATGTTTTATACACCCTAATTTAATGTTTTATACACCCTAATATTAATGTTTTAGACTAAAACAACAGAGAAGCACTTCACAATGAAATTTTCCAGGCCTCAACAAATTATGATCTAATGATGAAAATGCTTTGCAGCTAACAACATCACTAAGGTGTCCGGAATAAGGAGGAGTCAGGGAAAAGTAAAAGACTCAGACCAACCAGAGGAGGCGAAGGGGCTCTTGATGTACTAATGTGTGATCTATGTCAGCGCCTATAATCTAGGTACGTGCGTACATGGGTTTTTACAGCACCGATTTTAAAGACAAAAACTGTGACCTTTTTTTTACAGCGTACTCGAAGTTGGTGTGGGAAGTAGGGCTGTAATTCCTGGTTCCTGTTCGTGAATGGCTCGGTGATCGGCTCGACAAGCGCTCGTTCATGTTCGGCTCTAATGGATAACGAGCCGGGCTTGAACAAAAAATTAGGCTCGTTTATTAAACAAGCGAGCTTGAACATCATTGGCTCGTTCATATAGGCTCGAATAAAGCTCGAATATATATATATATATATATATATATATATATATATATATATATATATATATATATATATTTATCCAATGCAATGAGACCAAGACTTACATTTGTGAAAAGGTAATTTGAACTATTAGAGTGCAGTGTTTAATAGGAATTATTATGCTTGTGAGAGTTTACATTATGTTTGAACTTTGAACATTAAGTTTATACATTGAACTATTAGTTTTAACTTTTATTTTGAACTATTAGATTTGTGGGATCTTATTTCATTATGTTGTTTATTTGCATGTTTAATAGACTGTAGGATTGTTTATGTTGTTTGTTGATTCGGACTTGCATTATTTACAGGCGAGCCTTTAACGAACAATTTTTTTTACTAAACGAGCTTTAAACTAACAGGTAATTATTTCGAGTTTTAAACCAGTCGAGCTCGAGCAACATGTAAAACAAGCAAGTTTACAAACAATACTAATCCCTAACGGGCCGAGCTCGTTCAAAGAATCTCATCTTGAACAACCTCGGCCCGAGCCTGAACACTTCTAAATGTGAACAAGCAAGCCGAGCCCTGGCAAGCTTGGGCATTTTCGGCTCGATTTACAGGTCTAGTATTAAGGATGTATTTATTTGTCTTTTTTTTTAGAATTTTATATCAGCTTAGACTTTATTATAAAAGTAGAATTTTTTGTGTTGAATAAATCATGGTTTTTTTTACGTGTAATAAGTTTTTTAGTTTTTTTATTGTTATTTAAAATTTCGCTCCTGTTCTTGAACTGCATTCGATATTGAAAGCATGTTGGTACATAATTGAAATTTCTCAGTCAACTGTATAGGTCTATATGCCTGGCAAATTTCATTAAAAAATATTCCTGACCACATACCCTATTGTTCCGCGCAGTGGAGGTATGTATTTCCACTTTCGTTACATAAGGTCGGGTCAATAAAAACAAGCAATTGTATTTACTCAGTAGTTGGTTAGCTTTACATGAACAAAAATTGTAGCGATTTTTTAAGTTTAATTCACGTAAAGCTGAGCAAATACTTGAATAATTTGCTCAACTTTACGTAAATAAAAGTTTATGAAAAATTAATTAAGTTTTTATTCACGTAAAATTGATCAATTACTAAGTAAAAGCAATTGCTTTTTTTAATTCACCCGGCCTATAGTGTTAGTGGGAGGGGCGGTTTTTGACAGTATATACTTATTTATTTATCCATTTACATTTAACAGTAAAGTATCGTTCAGTATGTATTTAAAAAAGATCGCTATTTTAAAAGTAAAAATTTTTACATTTAAAAAAGAAATCAATTTAAATACGAAATAAATAATAAATATTAAAAATATAATCATTAAAAACTCGTTTGTTTTTATTAATTTTAAATATGCATAAAAAAGTTTTACTATTTAAAATTAAAGACGCGTCATCTCAAAGCCAACGATACCGAGAAATCACTTTTAATTAAAGTAAAAATTGTTTTTAGATGATGCCAACCATCTTAAAAACTCTTAACTCTGTTGTGCGATAATAACAACCAGGTCACTTCACTTGTGTGCAACCAATAGTTTTAAACACACAGTTCTATGCACAATAACTTACGAATGGATGGCCTTCCATAAAAAAACAAGGTTATGAAGCGCATTTGCAATCCGCTGCGAAATCTACCTCAATTTAGCTGAACTGATAAATTACTTTGCACCTAGAATTTTTGGTTATTGGTATTTGATAATTAAAATATAACATTTTCAGGATATAATTTGATGAGCATTTGCAGCAAACAAAAATGCATTTATAATAAAAGTGAAACATATAACTTTTGAATGAGAACTTTTGAAATTCGACTTTTTTATAGTATGAACTTTATATATTTTTTATATTGCAGCATTGCTGCTGCAAATAATTAGAGCAACAGTGCTACCGGCTTATTTATGGCCGCTAGCTTACATTTATAACAATACCATTCCAGTAACACCTCCCTTAGCAGTCCAGGGTGGTGTTGTCCAAGGTACAGACCAGTCACTAGATATTGACGGAAAAACAGGGTGGATTGACGCAGGAGATTTTACTGGTAATACTTTTTGTCCTATTTCAAATATATTCTTGTTTATATATTTATGTACATATAAATATTTCAAGACAATATTGATAAACGTCTCAGGGCAAAAAACGCACTGAGGTTGTACAATACTTGACATTTAGCTTACAGAAACGTAAAGAAAAGGTACCGGAAATAGTTCCTTGAACTTCTGTTCCTTCTAACCCTAACCCTGAAATGTTTCTTAAAAATTAGGACGTTTGCTTTGCTGTTAAAGTTGAAAGAGACTTTCTTAAAATCTCATTTTACTCCTTTTTTGCAAAACATTATTAATCGAAATTAAATTAAACTAAATCTATAATTAAAGTATATTAATAAAATTATTTCTAAACGCAAACTTCTAGTTCTTAGTATTTATTTGTTTTATTTTTATGACTTATTTTATTGATTTACTTACAAATTATTGAATTATATGACTTATTTTAGTATTATAATTCAAGTGACAAGTATTTAAAAGGTGATTTTATTTTTAATTTTAACCTTGCAAAAGCTTGTATATTTTTTGAGACCTGTCTGTTTGTATGGTTAAATTTTTTAATTTTAATTTTTTTTGAGAGAGTTTGTTTCTTTATTATAAAGGAGAGCGGAGAAAACTGGGGCAGATACCCAAAACAAATAAAAATCTGTTAAAATTGAACACTGAGGCACATGTAATCAGAGTCTAATGTGAATTTAATCGATAACTTTAAATTTCCGCTGCTCCAACTTTTGACCGAGAGTCTTCAATTCTCTGAACACATTATCAATTTAGAGACTTCTAAATTTAAAATATTTAAAAGGTTTTCTAAACAATTTTAAAGGTAAATAATAATCAGTAAAAAAATCTTGTATCGCCACGAGTTTTAAAAAAAATCTGTTTATGCCGAAAACAACGCTAAATAGTTTTATAAACTCAGGTGCAAATGAAAAGCTAGCATTTTGTATATGCGTACACTAAACTGAGATTTTGGTTGACGCTGCTTCTCGTTTACGTTAGTGTTTTAAAAAATGACGCAAATAAGCCCTCGATTTTTTGTTAGTTTTTTTATTTGCGCTTACGTTAAGTACTTTATGATGTTTGCAAGTTTGCGCTTATACCGAGTGGCTGCTTCGTCAGTATTTTTAATGCGGCTTATGCCGCATTAAAAATACTGACGAAGTATCTAATTCGCACATAATTTTTTAACCATATATATCGACAACTTAATCTGCAAACAAGATAACTCCACTCTATATATATGTGAGTGTGTGTGTACATATATATATATATATATATATATATATATATATATATATATATATATATATATATATATATATATATATATATATATATATATATATATATATATATATATATATATATATATATATATATATATATATATATATTATGTAAAAGTTTAATATATGAGAGGGGGAGGAAGCAAGCTGCACACCCTTCCCTCGCGCTCATTAACTGGCGCCCGTAAAATATATGCTTGTTATTACAAAGTAATGCGTTTATTTTAAACGGAAATAGAAAACTAGGTAATAACAAACCACAGTTTACAAATTTGCAAGCATTTATGGCTGAAAACAAAACAAAGACGTTTTATTTAAAGTAAATATCTCTTATAATCATAATGCGCACAGTCAATGAATTTTTAACATAGTTCGGTGTATCAAATTACTGTGACTCTACAGTGACAGATGTTCATAAAACTACAATGACTTTGAAAACGGTAAACAACTTTTTTTTGAGAAAAACAAAAAATTATAAATTAACTGATTTCAACATTGTGGAGCAATTTAGATTTGTTTTTATGTGTCAAAAATGTTTTTGGCAAAAACCCGTATGGCACCCCTCCCAACTTAAAACCTACTCACACCGACCCCACTTTCAAAGATGTGTGTGCATCAAAATCTCCAGCAATGACAACTGAACTACAAATGAAAAACGTTTTCCTAATAAAAAATTATGTATGAATCGATATATATGGTTAAAAAATTATGTGCGAATCAGATACTTCGTCAGTATTTCAGTTATTTTATATCAGTTAATTTATAATTTTTTATTTTTCATCTTAAAATTTTACAAAATTGACTTGACTCTTCCTAAAAGGAAGATCTGTTAATGATGAGAGAAGTTTCAGTTGACTAAAGATAAAAAATTATCTGTGATCAACAATATCAAAATAATGTCTTTTTGGATTGACAATAACTTTATTTAAATGGAGCTTGCCGAGAGCATTAACTTTGAATTATTAATAAGCCATTTTGTTTCAGCCCAGCGGGCACAGATGTCCGTAAGGCATCTACATCTTCATATATACGTCACAAGTCCGTATGATGTTCTTAAGACGTCCAACGAACGTTCTGCACCCGCTGGAAATAAAATTTAGGCAGAAAATTTTTTATAAACTAGCATAAAAGTAAATTTCTTTCTTAATGCTTGCTTAGAGTAACTGTATTTTTAAATAACTAAACCATTGCAATAATATCAAATGTTTCTTTTTTTATTTATTTTTTTAACGATAATTGTTAAGCTTAGAAAACTTAAACTTTAGATTGTTTAGTGTCTTAGGCGCACTTGATAGTTATGATAAAAGACACATCAATAAATATATTTTTCATAAGTGTGTTTTTCGAAAAAAATGTTTCAAGGGTTATTATTCCACTCCGAATCCTTGTCGTCCCTACTTACTCCCTACCCCCCTCTCACGACGCTAACCCAGTGAAAAAGCGCACATGGGATACGCGTGGATTTTTTCCATATGTAACCCATGTGGGGATTATTATTTTGTCCCATGTGGGTTTCATATGGTAAATCCCACATGGATTCCATATGGTAAATCCCATATGGGATACGCGCGGGTTTTTACCATATGTAACCCATATGGGGATTATTATTTTGTCCCATGTGGGTTTCATATGGTAAATCCCACATGGGTTTTATGTGGTAAATCCTACATGGGATATAGGTGGAAAATACTACATGTTATAGATCTTAAATGCCACATATTTTAATCCAAATCGTATAAAAGTAGTCAATACTAGACAAATGAAAGTCCGAATGCTTCTATGATTTTTAAAAACCTTTTAATTTAAAAATAACTTAAATAGTAATTTAAAATTAATCATCGAAGCTTTCAGAGAGGCTTAACTTATTCTGGTATTTGCTACTTTATCCCATTTGGTATTCAAAATGTGCAGCATTTTTGATCTTTTACATGAGATGTTTTCCACCTATAACCTACGTGGGATTTACCTTTAAACTATTATGACGAAATTTTATAAAATTAAAAAACATGTTGCAAAATGAATTTATTTTAAAATAAATGCTATTAATCAATACATCCAAAATGAATATTAAAAATATTATTTTTTCTTTTGCGATTTACACGCCGTTTTTTGTCGATTGAATTAATTAAATCGCTTCGGCTTGCATAATACCAAGGTTTTTAGTATCTTCTAACTTTATTCAAACATTTTCTAAAAAAAAAATACAAATATATATAAATATATATATATATTTATATACAGAGAGAGAGAGAGAGAGAGAGAGAGAGAGAGAGAGAGAGAGAGAGAGAGAAATTTTAATAAGGAACCTATTCATGAGCAATTTTAATTATTAGCCAGGTTGAAGTCATTAATGACTACAATATTTCACAAATAATTATTTCCTAATTTATTACTTACAATAGCTAACGTATTATGGGTAATTGAACACATATTATGCGTAATGAGCTTGAACCCATGAGGAGAATCCTGAAAAAAAGTGATCAATTAGGATAAGTAGTTAAACAAAAATACAAAAACAAAAATGTAAAAACCTACTTTTACAATGATGTAGACGTTGGGTGCAATAGCCACTGGATGCAAAAGTATCTTTACTTTTTCGTCACACACACGGCCTTCTATAATAACAGGCCTTGACATCGCGCAAAATGCTGTAAAAACTGAAGGCCGATTAAACTTTTACTTTTACTTATATTGATATATTTTTATATTAGGTAGGGTGTAATGGTTTCTAATAATAATCTTTAGTTAAGACGGAAATATAAAAAGAAACCATAAATTGTTAAAAGATAATCATATTTTCGTATTTCAAATTTCATTAAGAATATTTATGTAATATTAAATAGTATCAATAACAAGCCAAGCATAACAAAGTATATATATATATTAGAAAGATAACTGTATTTTTAATTTTTTTTTCTAAAAATGGTAACAATAAAAATCACCAACATGCGCTATTGCATTGCTAGTATCTAGCGTAAGCTGTTTTTCACGCTTACCTGTAGGTTTCATAAAATTTGACAGTTCAACAATATCTCGTAGCAGTTGTAACTGTTGATAACCAACTGAGTGGATTTCTCCGCATAATTCATTTCTAAACCGAATGCCAGCACCAGGTGCTTTGACATTAACAACATTTGAAAAAAAATTATTTTTTCAATAAATACAGCAGTACCTTCAAATGCTATATTTTCAATCTCTGGATGCGTTCTTAATGCAGCTGTTTCTTCACAAAAAACAGACAAACAAAACTTTACAGATTTTCTCTCTATTGGTTTTGGATAAACTGATTTAGCTGTAAGTTTAGAGAGTTTAAAAAGACTATTACACTCAGTTTTATATAAACTTTCTAAATCACTCCACTTAGCCAAAGCTGAGTTCTTTATTGTTCAAAAATTGAAGTTCGCCAGTCTTTTTTGTCAACCAATTGTTTTGTATAGATTTTAAGAGATGCACATAATCATACAATAAATATATACCTGATGTTGTTAACCATGGTTTACTATCAACTGTTTTAAACATTCCAAAAAATCTTTGATTTACACGGTTACCATCAATAATTATTACCTTGTGTCTTACTATTTTCAATATTATTTATCGTATCAACAATTTGTTGACATTGAGCAAACTGAAATTCAGAGGAAAGATTTGCAACAGGTTGAGCTCTACATATAAATTCTGGACCTCCAAAAAGACATTTAATCATAAATGGTAAAATTGTTTTAGCTAACTTAGGGTAGTTTACTGTTTGACCAAACAAAGCACCTCTTTGGTAAAGTAATGAAGCTTTGACATAGACCTTATCAATTAGTAGTATGAAAGTTATTTTCAATGGATTTAAATTCATAAAAATACTATTTATGAAACTTAGGTCCTCCATTGAGCTTATTTTTGAAGTCAATCGTGTTAAAGTCCTTATACAAACAATCATCTAAAACTCGTCGCATAGCAAAATACTCATATGCTCTACATATAATATCTGAAGTATATAAAACTTTACCAACACTAACTTTTCTCATAGCATTAAGGTGTTCGAATAGAATATTTGACTAAAGCGAACTTTCTTTATTTTTTTAAAATCTAACTGCTTCAATTAAAGCTGATTTTGTTTTTATTAACTTTAATTTGTTTAAAGCTAAAGATGAAATATTACAAGGTGTGCCATTATGGTTAGCTACAAATGAATAATCCTTGAACATTACTAAAATAAATAATGGAACACCAAGTTTGTACATTTTGATTGTATGTGCAAATTTTTTTTATTAAGCTGGAAAACAATAACATTGTTATTATCACTTAACAAAGATTGAATATCGTCAAATATAAGTTCATCCTCTTTTAGAAAATCAATTAACTTATCTGGTAAAATTCTTCGAAAACCGCTTGAAGTTACAGTTTTTCTAACTTTACTTGCTGGTGTGGCTAAACAACTAGGCAGAATATTTTTAATAACAGATGGTGGGTTTAAAGGTCGTTGCTTCCCATATTTGCTTTCAAAAGTTGCTTCATTTGGCCAATGCAGTTGACATACTGCTGTATAGTCTGTAACAATAAAACCAGTTCTTGGGATAGCTTCACTACATCTTTTTCTCTCTAGATTCTTCGGGAATTTATAAATTGGGAATTTATAAATTTATAAATATTTTTGTTGTGGTTGAGTATTGATAATTTTGTTGTAGTTGTAATTAATATTGTAGTTGTAGTTGTATAAATTGTATAAGAGATACACAGCATTTTAAAGGCATTTTAATTATTAAAAAAACTTATCGTTTGTTTGACAATATTATTACCTTACAATGTTAACGCCTTGAACCTAACAACGTAATCGTCTTGAAGTTGCGCTATCTACTTTATAAACCAATCAAATTTTAAAGATTTATTAAAAAAGCGTGAACACAAACTTTCGTCTAATGTTAAAAGATGAAAATGTAAACACAGTATTAGGAATTGGCCTTCAGTTTAACAACTTTGTTGTGCAATGTCAAGGCCTGTTATTATAGACCGCGGTCACACATAATATAATATTCTGAAACTAATAAACAAACATCTAAATTTCTATAAGTAAATTTATTCTTTGATGATTGCCTTTATATCCTATCTTATTTTCATATCATAATCTATTATGGTATTATTTATATAACATGTCACAACAATATTATTAAATTTATGATATTCAAATATCATATGAACATTCTCTAACATGTTCATATGATATTTCAATATAGTTCTTGAGTATATTATCTGCTAACAATTGACTGATGCAAGTTCAAATGTTATTAAAAACTAAGCATGCATGCATGGGACACTGCAGTGTCCCACAAAGAAATGCTGGTTTGAAAGTCAAATTTTCTTTATTAAAAAAAAATAATAAAATAGGGGGGAAATAGGGAGGTTTCTGTCTAAATATATATATATATATATATATATATATATATATATATATATATATATATATATATATATATATATATATATATATATATATATATATATATATATACATATACATATATATAGTATTTAGGCTATGGGAACATCCATAAATGATGCCAGTAGATAGAAGGGCAGTGTGAGTTTAACAATAATTGACAATGGGGAGGGGATGTTGAAACCAAAATAATGTCAATTAAAAAATTGAATTAAAAAAAAAAGTAAAATATTTTATTTAAAAAAAAAGTAAAACAATTTATGCTAGCTATGAGCAGGTTTTAGAGGTATTTACACCAATAGTGTGGTCTAAAAACTTTTTGCTTTTGTTGGTTAAAACTGTAGAGGATCATAGGAAAAACAATTTAAATTCAGAAATTAGCTTACTTATTTGAAAGAACAATTTATGTTTGTTTTTTTTTACTTTTAGTACTGTTAGAATAAATGTATAATTGAACCAGAAAAAAATTGATGGTATATGCATTTTTTATATTATATTAACAATTCAGATACACCATCATAATATGATAACAAAAACTGACATCATTTTCAATGGGAGATGGCATAAAATTGACTGAGTTTGATAAAGGGTGAAGGTGTTCAATAAACCGGGTAGTCACTCAGCATCATTATGCATAGATGACCCTATAATTTAGGTAAAATAAATAATTAATTTGCCATTTTTCTCTTTATAAAGTGTAAGAAAAAAGCATTGTTATGCTGAGACCTACCTATTAAGCAAGCTTTGACCACCTATTTTATAAATTTGAGAGACAGAAGTGGAAGTGCGAATCGCAAAAAAACTAATAACAATGCTCTAAAATTGATTTTAACTTTGTAGACTAACATTAATATAGTATTTAGAAATAATAAATGAAGTTTACATGATTTTTATAATTTGTATTTATTTCCATTAATTATCAGTTATCAGTCTCTATTTTATAAAATGAATTAAAAAACAATTTATTTATAGTATAATAATAATACATAAATACTAGTTTCCTAATGCTATTATCATCACAATGTTAATGGTATTCGTTTTAAAGTGAAATTTTGTATCGATTTTATTGTTTTAATATTATATATATATATATATATATATATATATATATATATATATATATATATATATATATATATATATATATATATATATATATATATATATATATATATATATATATATATATATGTATGTATGTATATATAAATATATATATATATTTTCTTTTACTTTATTTACAACACCATTTGATATACTACAAACCCTTACAAAGCTTACAATAATTCAGTTAAAATTCAATCTGAGTTATTGAAACGTAATAAATTTAACATCAAAGAAAAGTAAAGCTGTCATCATTTAAAATGTAAAGGGTGTTGTCAAAATATGTTGAAAGTAAAATTAAGTTACTAATAAAATCACGTTCAACAATGATTAATATTCTTACTGTAGTAAGAATTAGTACTAACTGATAAATTTGAACAAATAAATATAAAATTAACAAAACCAATGAATAAATAAGAACTTTAACTTGAATTAAATCTTGAATTTGAATTAATTGGTACTAATTTGTTCAAGCATAACCTTAAAAAATAAGTTTTTATAACAATTTATATGTATAACTAGTTATACATATAGTTAACTATCAGGAGTTATATGTATAACTCTATGCATTTTAAAGCATATTATTTTATTTAAACATTACTTTAGATCAAATTACTTTGAAAACTGGACCCAGAGACTTTATTCCCAATTACACTGTGGTACTCCAGATTAAAAATTGAAAAGTTTCTGTAAATATCCTGTTTTTGTTCCTCAATGTACCTCGTAAGTCCCTTAAGTCTTAAGGACCTTATTATATCTAAAGTTAAAAGTTTTGGAGCATAAAAAAAGTTACAGAAACCCATCTCCATCCTATTTTTTTCTTTTTTTAATAAAGATAATTGGGAATTCTTTGACTTTCAAACCTGCATTTCTTTGTGCATTTCTTTATGCATGCAAGATTGGTTTTTGACAACATTGCAACTTGCATCAGTTAATTGTTTGCAAATAATTTACTCAAGATTTATATTCAAATAACTATTATATCATCCTAATAATACGTCTATTTGCA
This sequence comes from Hydra vulgaris, assembly GCF_038396675.1. Classification (NCBI taxonomy): domain Eukaryota; kingdom Metazoa; phylum Cnidaria; class Hydrozoa; order Anthoathecata; family Hydridae; genus Hydra; species Hydra vulgaris. The sequence goes on from NC_088926.1 coordinate 28,792,719, forward strand.
CAAATCTTAATCTTATTTCTATAAAGAAACATAAACATTATTCGTGGTACTTACATACTTGCTTGCCATTCTTTATGTAATATAAAATATTTTCACACAATATAAACGTAACGCAATGCTATGTCGATTTAAAAATTTTTTTTAGTTTTTTTTTTAAAAGTTTTTAGTTTCCGGCTTTCAAATTAATTCCCATGTAAATCCCACAGGAAACCCACGTGGGATTTCCCATGTGTGTAAATACCATATGGTTCCCACATGTAACCCATATGGGATTACCCACATGGGTTTAAGGTGACACATTTCCATACGGATACCACATTGGGAAAATCCGTCCCACCTAAATCCCATCAATCCCACACGGAACCCACGCGTAACCCATGTGGGACGCGGTTTTATTTTTCACTGGGAAACATCATTTTTATATTAAAGCAAAATTCTATTAAACGAAGATTCTGTGCAACAGTTGGAACCACATTTGTACTTAAAATTCAATAATTTTTTAGAAGTTTAACATCAAATAATTGCACATGAGTGTAACTCTCTGCTGTTTTTTATAAAAGCATGGTACGCGACGTTAAGCTTTATTAAGAAATAGTATGAATCTATTAATTCCTAAAATCTCCTTCACAGTATCGCTTAGTAATAAATCAAGTCTATAATAAGCACATTGTCACACCACAAAAAAACTTTTTTTAGTAATTAACGGCACTTTAGCACCCTAACATTACTGCTGCACCATCGCATGCTATAGAAACTAAACAATTTTTCAAGTATTTTTCTTTCCTTCCATAAAAATGAAGCTATTCAAGCAAACCATGAAAAGTTACAGTGGTATTCACATATAAATAGTATTGAAAAAAAAATCTCAAAAAATATTGCAATGATGTTTAGGGCTAAACCTTTTCTAAATATATCATCCCTGAAAAAATTGTATTTTGCCTTTATCCATGGTTATTTGTCTTATTGTAATATTGTGTGGGGTAGTACTAACCATACAAAGCTAAAGAAACTCTACAACAAACAAAAACATGCGTGCTAAATAGTATTTGGAGCCGACAGAAGTGTTCCTTGCGAACCACTTCTACGTGTGCTCGTTGTTTTAAATGTGTATAAACTTAATTTACACCAAGTTTTATAATTTATTTTTAAAACAAAAAATGGATTATCTCCAAAATTATTTCAATCTAATTTTAATAAAATTAAACATAAATACTCAACAAAGTTTTCTGATAACAATTTTGTTGTTCCAAAATATAAACTAAAATTAACTTCTTATTCAATTAAATACAGCGGACATAATCTGTGGAAAAAGTTTCCAGATATTGTAACAATAAACAGACTACATTAGAGCAATTTAAGGACGAATCAAAACGATTATTATTATTCATGGATATATCCAGCTTTAAATGTTTATTTTAAACTAAAAACAATCATATAAAAAATAGATTTAATTGTATCAGTGATTAATATTAATGAATACAAAATATTTAAAATAAAAAAAAATATATATAAAATATCACTGATGATGCTAATAATTTATCTAGTGATTATATTAATTATGAAATTTCATTTCTTGTTGTCTTTTATCCTCAAGAAATTTTATTTTTTTGACTTTTTTATTTTTATTAATATATTCGTTAAGCATTTTAGCAATTGTTTTCAACACTTCTTTAAAAAAAATTTCTATTTATATTAGTTATTTATATCGGTTTTCATTTCTATTTGTTATTTTATATATATTTTTAAGTTACGGTAATGTAGAATTTATCGCTATTATTTTTTTTAAATGGGGCTCGGCGATAAGGCTCAACACGCCTTCTTCTCGCTCCAGCCAATGGTTTATATAAATGTATTTGCAATGTAAACATTTTTAAACAGCAAATAAATAGCTACAGAAAAAAAAAAAAAAAAAAAAAGAACTACTAAATCTTAAAAAATAGTCGGAATCCGGAGTCCCTGATCTACCGAAGTCCGTTATGCTTAGATACAAATTTTTACACACTCAAACATGCGTTGATGTCAAAGTTTATTTATTTTTGAGTGACAAAGGGCCAAAGTGTATATGTATATGATACTATATATAATATATAACATTGGCTGAAATAACATTCTCAAGTTATTTCAAGCCTTAAACTAAATTTACATGATTTAATGATTAAATTGAATTAAAAAAATAAATATTCATAGAATGGAACATTTTTTGGCTGAGGGGGCCACTTTAATCGAGGAGGATACTCATAATGGTTACAATCTTCTTTCAACTCTTTAACTCTGAAACACGAACCTCGACTAAACAAAGCCTATGCGCGGAGAAACGAATTGAGCGCAGTAATCGAACTCGAAACTTACCGTAACTTCATCACTATCGCATGTAAATTCAAAGTTAGCAAATCCGTTATCTAAAATATATTAGTAAAAATACCTTCAATCTTAAAGAAACAGTTGTTTTTGAGCATAGAAATGAAATTAATATTAAGAAAAAAAATTTTTAAGTAAAACTTAAACTTTATTTAATCAACTCAAGCATTTCAGGGACTATTTTATCCCTAAAAACTCCGGTTAGTTGACTCAAAAAAATTTTAAAACTTCTGCAATCATTTTTTCCTCTTTTCACTACCTTTGTAGTTGACAATATAATAATAATGTAGTTTGCGAGCATGCGTTTCTAGAATAAAGAATGCAACTCATTTCAACTCGCTCATAACGTGTAGTTTAATTTCAAAGTTATTAAATGACAAATTTCTTTTGTAACTTTATATGCAGTTTGCAAAATGTTTGTTGTCACGGTTTTCTCACGCGTTCCCGACTTTAAAATATTGTTATCAAGAATCACGTTTTTTTTTGCGGCGAACTCAGCTATACTTTCTATCTTCGCCATAATGAGTTACTTCATTATTGACCAATTATTTAGTCATTTTAGTTCTAGTCTTTGGTTTCTACGTCAAGTGTTTCAATATTTCAGCAGGTTTTGTTGAAAAAAGCTTGTTTTATCGAAAGCAGAACCACTCGTTTTTGGAAAAAAAAAAGTGTTTTTTGTTCTAACGTCCGGTAGCTTGGCCAGTTGTCAGCGATGTAATCGTTTGCAGAAGATAAACACGACTTAAAATTTTGATTTGTTCTGTACTTGATTAACCGAAAAACAGGCCGAGTAGAAACTGGTGACTTTTCTATTTTAGTTTTGGGTTAATTTGTTTATCAATATTTATATAATTTTAAAAATATATGAATTAAATTAGCATTAAACTGTGAATTTATAACGCAGATAAAGTGAAATGCATTATTGATATGATAATATTTATTGTTGCGAATTTAGAAAATTAGTTTCACGTAAATGCCTATTAACGCGATTATAGTATTTACTGGGCAAAAAAAAAAAAGAAAAAAAAGAAATTATATTGACAGTGTACTATAAGCTATATTTAATGAATTTGGCCTGTTTATTCCATTAGAACTAAACCAAAAATTAGGATCTATAAAAATACTGTCTTGATAATAGTAAAAGACACTTAAAGACTGTCTTAATGATAAGATAAAATTAAAGAAAAGTTTTCAAGATTAAAAAGAAAATATATTTAATAGCATTAGTAACTTAAAAATAAATCTTAATTGACATTTTCGGATTTTTTCCAAAGTAAACTTTCAATGACATCACTCATTTTGCTAAATTATTTTCAATATATAATATGGCAAGATGATTTAAGCGATCTTGACATGTTGTGCTTCTTTGACTTGATTTCAATTTAATTGCCAGTTTGCTAATCTTTCTGCTGATGACACAGTTACTGAAATTGTACAAAACACTTTAATTGTCAGAGAGATGTTGGTAAAAATGCCTAGAAGTTGTTTTTCATAAATTGAATTCAGAAGATGAAGGGGAAAACTTTCAATACTAAAAACTGTTTTGTAAATACTTTTTCAGATAAAGTATTTCACTAATTAAGTCTTCTGACGGATCTTCTTTGTATGCATTTTCAAGTTTGGGCGCTTTTAATTTTAGGTCTGCATACTCATATTTCTGCAAATTTAAAATGGGTAAGATTAAATCACATATTGCATTAAATATAAAATACAGCTCTGGGTAAAATACAGAAGTTTTGATATCTTGATCTGGTTCAATAAAAGAATTTCTTTTTGTAGAAAACTGAATTTGTATTCTAATCCATTCTATAACAACTTTTGCCTCTTAAACAATACTTTCCCATGAGTCACGTATGTGAGTTATCTCCTTGTTAGCTACTTGTTAACTTTAATGACAAATAACTTATGTTTCATAACGAAAATGAGCTTAGCTTAGGAATCGCTCAAAAAAATCAGCGTAAAAAAACGGTAATATAATGAAATAATTAAAAAAACAAGAAGGTTACCTGAATTGTTGAAATGTCTGTTTGTTTTTACTTTTTAATTTTAGACAATGTGTTTAGTTAAAAAGTTTTTCTTTTTTTTTCACATTTATTTTTTATTTAAAACAATCATCTATCTATTTTCCCGGTTACTACCGCCGGAGTATCTTTACCTCCAGCCCCAAGTGCTACAGTACCGCTCATCCCCCCCCCCTCCCTCTTGACCAAAATATACGGAATATTAAAAAATAATAATAAAAAAGGTAAAAATAAAATAATAAAGAAACCAAAGTGTTATCGCAGAGCATCAGTCTTCGAAACGTCCTAATGATGATAGTCATAATGTGATTAAAGTGAGATTTAAACACTCACTCAGTTTATGAAGCATGAACTAAAAATTTCGAATAGGTTTCGCATGTTTTAGTGTAATGTCAGTTAAATAGTGCTATTAATTTAAAATGAACCACGATATTTTTGTTTTATCTGAAGTTCACTTATGCAAAACTAAAAACAAGATTTCTAGTGAAAAATATATAACTCGGTTTTGTATCAAATGTTCGACACATATAGAACCAAAGTCAATTCCTTTAACCGAAAACACGATCGACTACGATAGTGATGGAGATTTAAATACTAACAGAACTGAGTTTGATAATAACGCTATAACACTAACGATTATTCATTGTAATAGTACTCATTTAAATAATGTTGGTAAGCAAGTGTGGGCAGCATCTCTGTTGATGGCGGATTATATTATATACAGTGACGTATTTAAAGATTGTTATTGCATTGAACTTGGTGCTGGAGTTGGAATTTGTTCTATTCTTGCTTCATTTAAAGCTTCTCATGTATTTTCTACTGATAAAGAAAATGACATTTTGTGTTTAAATCAAGAAAACTATGAATTAAATTGTTTTATGAGATATTATTTTCAATAGTATTCCACAAAAAAACAGATCAAGACCTAAATGTATCTTTCAGAAAATTAAACTGGTTTAATGTTGAAAAACAACATAATGAAGTAAGTTTAAATCATTTTCTTTTAGATTTAAATTTACAAGATAGCAACTCTGAATTTTCTTGGATAGATAAAGACTGCTTGGTAATAGAAAAAACAAATATAATTATAGCTGCTGATTGCATATATGATGAAGAGCTTACTGATCAACTTTTTCATGTGATATTTACATTTTCTCAAATATCAAATTTTGATGTTATTGTGTTTTTTTCCATAGAAAACGACTGAATTTTTCTATAGAAGAATTAGATGTTTCTTCTCCTTCTTATGAACATTTCCGTAATTTGCTACATTGTTATAGTAGTTCCAATAACATATCTATAACAAACATTCCACTTGATTTTCCGATTTTTGTTGATTATGAACGATCAAGTTATCTTGAATTATGGAGAATTGATATTTTCAAATAAAATTCTTTGTAAAAGTAGTTTCTTTGTAAAAGTATTATAACTTTACTAGTATATATTGTAAATTAAAATGAATTTTCAGTCATCATCATTGTCGTCATCATCATCATCGCAATTTTCATTGTTGTTGTCATCATTACAGTTTTTCTACTCTTGGAAAGTAATAACTAAACAAATTATGCAATTTTTTTAACTCTTTTTTTTCCAGAAACTATGGTGTGATATGCTAAATTTAGTCATTTTAAGTTCGCATTTTTACATTAAAAGTGATCGTTTTTAAGAAATTATTTTTTTTAGCAAGACTGTCTCTTCAAGCCTTGTGATCTCAAAACCACAAAATAGATAATTTAGGCATAGTGCTTGTGTGGTGTTAAATTAATCTCACTTATAGAAAAAATGAATTAACTTTAAAGATGTTGCACACAAGTTCAGTTCTTTAAAATAACTTAAACAGGTTTTCTAGATCACTTAAAAAATTTAAATGCAACATTAAATAGAGCAATATGAACTTTTATTAAAATAGCTTCTGACCTATCATTATCAACATATCGATCTCTTTAAACCTTGTTGGACAAAGTTGTTAAAATCAATATTAGTTTCAAAAAGTGACCCAGACAATTCATCTGTATGTTGTGTTGACAATAGCCTTATTCCAATCACTTCTATTCAAGCAATTTGTCTATTTGTTAAACAACTAGTTTTGCTTCTTATCAACATCCTCAATAAAGCTATTTTTTTAAATTAAAATTTACTTAATTTAAAAAAAAAACCATTTTATCTAGCTCTTACATGCATGTCTTATATAGATAAAAAAAAAATGACATTTACTCTTTAAAACCAAATTATTGAATACAAAAATTTAAGGTTATTTTTCTTACAGTTATGTTGAAACATTCAAATACTTTTTATATGATTGTATTAAAAATATATTACAATACCTAGCATATATTGTTACTGTTTTTAACATTGCTATAAGTTCCCATGATGTTAAATTAATTCTGTATTGGAACAAGTAAGGTCCTTTAGCTTTAGTAAAGGCAAACTTTTTTTTTCTACTGTATTTACTTCCCCAAGGCAGTAACTACTACATTCAAAGTGGCTATTTTTTTTATTTATTAACTTTTTCTCAACCATATAGCTCTGAAACACAATCTTTGACAAAAATGAATAGGAAAAATTAATTTATTTAAGATGGTAATAAGGAAAAAAAAGCAGATCTAAAATCTCAAATTTATTTGTGGATAAGAAAAAGCTGTTAACCTAGGGTTGTAATTTTCTTAGTGATAGAATCACAACAAAAATTCTCAGCCCTGGTCAGGTTAACACCATGAAAGAGGTTTGGTGGTAAAATATTGTTAACCCTTTCAGTCCTAGACAAAATACAGTAAAATAATTGCAAGTGAAATTTTATCATCGGTTTAAAAGCTTTAAAACAAAAAAATATTTGCCAGAATTTCACAAATAAGACCTTGTTTTGTTAGTCAGAAAAATGGTTGTCAAACTAATTTTTTAAGTCT
>NC_088926.1:29105000-29217500 GCF_038396675.1 Hydra vulgaris
TATTAGAAATATTATCGCGCAGTATTTTTTGATGAGTTTCTGGGGTAATTTGGTAAATATTGCTTGTTTTGTCAGCAAAAACTAAAACATTAGGGTTCAATTTTATATTATTAATGTCTAGTTTTAATTGTTTTTGGAATTCATTATTTATGTTTTGAAATTTTGTAGTTTTAATTAAGTGTAATAAATCATTTTCAAAATTTTCCAGGTCAGAAATAAATGGTGGGGCGTTTTTATTTTTAAATCCATAATTTTCATTCTGTTTTTTTTCAATTGAAGGGTTTTTATTTTTTTCAGATTCTAAGAAATAATGGGTTTTCCAACGAATTCTTTTAACAAAGTGTTCTACTTTGTCTATTAAAGAAATAGTATAACTTTTTTTGTCTGGGATCGGGATATTTTTGAGAAAGTAAAATAGTTAGTTTCCATGTTTAGGTTACGTAAAATACAATTAAAGAGTGCTCAATAAGTATAAACTTATACTTGGTAAAGCACTCATATATATATATATATATATATATATATATATATATATATATATATATATATATATATATATATATATATATATATATATATATATATATATATATATATATATATATATATATATGTATATATTTATATATATATATACATATATAAATATATATATATATATATATACATATATATATATATATATATATATATATATATATATATATATATATATATACATATATATATATATATATATATATATATATATATATATATATATATATATATATATATATATATATATATATATATATATATATATATAAATATATTAGGGTGGTGCTAAAAACAACTTATTTTAAAAATGTCAGCTGACAACCCCTAAATGTGTTTTATATAATAAAATAATACTGGATTTAAAAAATTTTTGAATTAAAAATATTTTTACGGGTGCCACATGGCCCTTATACATCAAACAGGTTCCTAATATTTTAAAAAAAAAAGTTTTTCAAAAGTATGTCATGTTGGGTCTCAAATGATGCAAAAATATATAAAAATTTCAAAACTATGAATCATTTTATAAATATATTATTATTTTAGATTTTAGTAAATAGGAAATGACATTTTTTAATTTATAACAAAAAAAAGGGAATTTAACAAGATTTTTTTAATTATAATTTTTTTATCTCTGCTTTTTATAAAACAATGATTATTTTTGAAATATATACATAATTTTGCTTCATTTGAGCCCCAACATGATATACTTTTGAAAAACTTTTTTTTTTATAATATTAGGAACCTGTTTGATGTTTAAGGGCCTTGTGGCACCCGTAAAAATATTTTTTATTCAAAAATTTTTTAAATCCAGTATTATTTTATTATATAAAACACATTTAGGGTTGTCGGCTGACATTTTTAAAATAAGTTGTTTTTAGCACCACCCTAATATATATATATATATATATATATATATATATATATATATATATATATATATATATATATATATATATATATATATATATATATATATATATATATATATATATATATATATATATCTGTGTGTGTGTGTGTGTGTGTGTGGGTGTGTGTGTGTGCGTGTACACATAACAAATTTATACACACACACATATGTGTGTGTGTGTATGTGTGTGTGTTTGTGTGTGAACTATGTGCATGTGTGGTTCTGTGATCTGTGTAAGAACTAAAAAGGTATGAAAAAAAATTGTATCCTAAGATCAGTTAAAAGTATTGAATATAGGGAAGATTTATCAGAGTTTAAAAAAAAAAAGTCTATATAACGCTCAAATAATGAGGTATTATGATTTGAAAATATAAACAAATAACGAATTGTGCTGCAAAATGACTTTCTTAAAACACACAATTTTTAACACAATGAGATAATCTTTAATTGATTTAAATCATTTTTTCTAAGAAACTAAGTAATCTTTTAAGATTTTAGTGAAAAAAGGGATACTAATTTTGATTTATACAAAAAAATATACATATAATAAGTTGCTAGTCTAAAAGTTCCAGCGTATCTACGAACCGTAGCCATTATTAAAATTGCAACTTTTTTAAAAACTTCTGCGCTTGCGTACAATAACCTGGCTCATCTAAACGACCGTGTTTTATAGGACCCAAACATGTGTAGAAAATTATAAAAGGTAAAAAATAAATTATTTACGTTTCATTATACATAAAAGTACGCGGGAAAATGTGTTACACCAACACTCATTTTAAAAGTTCATTAATTATAACTTACTTTAGTTTACATTTCCTGATAAATTAAATGTAAAAAATAAAAATATGAATCAAAAATACTTGCATGTTCCAACCAATTTATATAGAATTACTTTTAATACTCACACATATACAACTTGTTTTGGATATTTTAGGGTTTTAAAAGATAATTAAATGCAGTTGTGAGTTGTCTCAGCATTTATTGATGATGAATGTGCTTTAAAAAAATAAAGTGAAAGATGTAGCCTGTTTTTAAAATGATGAACTGGTTTTCAAATGATGAACTGGTTTTCAAATGATGTAGACCCGCAAAAAAACTTAAACTTTTTCCAAAAATGAAATCAAATCGTTTAAAGCGAGTTAAATATGTTTACTGAAAATTAAGAAAAAATAAATGTTTATTTAACTGCTTATTGTAACAATGTTACTAATGAATCCGTTTATAAATTTTTTTTGGGGCTTGTTTCTGAGATAAATCCTAATTTAAAATATTGATTCTTCTAAACGCAGGAAAGAAGAAAAATATAACCTAGACTGTGTTATGAAGACAGTAAAACACTCTCTAAAGGTGATGTTCAGTTATAAGTGGCAAAAGTGCAGATTTTTTAAATATATTCTAAGAAACAACGAACCAGAATCAATATCAATTCCTCAAATACTTGATTGATGGCGTGATCCGTCTCAACGTATCTTTTTGATTCTGTCACGTATCATGTAGATTCTGTCACGCGTCATGTAGATTCTGTCACGTGATTCTGTCAAATGTCATAAAGCTAAGTTTGTGACAAAATATTTAGAAGCAAAAAATATATTTTACCATGGGCAGGTAATTTTCCGGACTACAGACTACTAAAGAACACGTGGGACCTTTAAGACAGAATACAATGAGTAATTGCTGCAAGTTGAAAAGGATATAATCAGTAATTGCTGCTAGAGACTGCCTAACAAAATAATAAAGACATTTTTGTATTGTCAATTTTCTTAAATAAATCGTTAACAACATTTGTCTTTTTTTTTTATTTATTTATTTAAGCTAGAAACACTAGTATCAATATAAATATTTAACATTAAAAAATATAAAGTAGTTAATAATAATTTATATCATTATTTTAACTAGTGTAATTAAAAATTTTGGTTAAATTAAAAACTAAGTTTTATTATAATTCATATTCATCTTCGTTGTTAAACATTTTAAAATTTCATTAATTTGTTCAAACTTTCGCTCGAAAATTTGATAGCATCTTGTATCTACCCAGTGTGAAATGAGTAAGCAACTACCTAGAAAATACCTAGCTTATAACAACTTTTGAGCTTTTTTTTTATCATATTCTTGCTTCATTTTATTTTCTACCTCTTGAAAAATTTGATTTTAAATCAATATTATTGCAATATGTCGTTGCTGTACATTGTAGCATTGTAGTTAGCGATAACATAACAACAAAATGTAGCTATTTGATTGCTACACATCGCAGCTTTGTGGCTAACGATATTAGTATAATATATTAATAGGTACAGATTTTTATTTTGTAGTTAGTTACCTATCTACTATCTGTACAGATCAATATATTATTGACTATTGTCAATGGCTATATATTATTGCTTTTTGGCTAGTGATGTTGTTAGGATGTACCGATAGCTAAACTTTGTAGCTTGCTAAAGAGCTGTTGTGTTTACACGTGCAACAGCTCTTTAGCTGGAGATAATATTCATTCACTGGCGATGTTATTCATATAATTGTATTATAATATAACCGCAAGTTTTTCTATAGCTGAATATTCTAGTTTTGTAGCTATCAACAAAATTGTTTTACATAAAACTACTAAAAAAATTTAAAAAAAGATATAACCCTAAGAAAAACATGATAAAAGTTTGGTTGGTATAAATAAAAATCTGACAAAAAATAAACTAACACGTTTCGTATTGAGTTGGTATATATAAATAAAGTAATATAATAATTAGATTTTCTAGCTAGCAATCCTCGAGAACAAATTGTTGTCTGTATTGTTACGAGTTATCGTTAGTTAGTTGCGAGCATGTTTAGCTAGCGATCCTCGTGGCCAAGTTGCTATTTTTACCGTAACGAATCGATGTCTTTACCATTACGAGGCTAGCTAGTCGCTAGCCTACTTCTAGGGTTAGGAAAAACTACCGTTGTTTTTTTTAACTTATATTAAGTTAACATAAATTTGATCGATTATGTTTTTTGAACATAACGCAATGGCCAAACAGACCAGAAGCATACTCGGGATTCTAAAATCATTTCTTTTAGTTTTATACTTACACAATACTCTCTACACTCTGCAATTAAATAAAGAGATTCTGGATTTAACTATATTAAATTAAGATTAAATTAAGATTAAATTAAGATTTTATTAAGTATCAGGTTGTTTTTTTTTTTTAATAATTCTTTCAAAAAATTGCTCTTGTCTGTCTAAAAACTAAAGAATGGTTCTGTAAAATGGTTTAAAACTCTTTTACAATATTTTTACTGAAACAAAAATATTTAAACATACTAAATAAAAAACATAAAATGTCTGTAAAAAGATCTAACCAAGTGTGGACTTTTAACAAAAAGTAACAATATGTAGGATATGCAAAAAAGAACCGCAGGGTGCCCAGTCGGAACGAAGCATGAATAAAAGTACACTTTAATAATTTTTATTATCAAAACAATGCAGAAAGTGGTGCACAGTGGTATGTACACTTTATAATTATAAATTGTTTTTTGTAATTAGTGTTATTTAATTAAAATTGTTTTTTCAGATATTGAATTTCAAACTGCTTCTCTAAACAGTAAATTTGATGTTACAAATGTCATCAGTTTCTGCAGAAAAATTTAACTCAGATGCGTCTGCAAAAAGATCACGGAAAGAAAATATAAATAATTATGGTCTATTAAATAAAAATGCTAATTCTGGGTTTTTTTTAACATTATGTTGTTAGAACAAGTCAGAACCACAATACCACACTTGATGAATAGGTTACAAAAATGATTTTTTCAAAAAAATTATCATATCAGTTAGTCAAACATACAGAATTTCAAAAATTTATGTTGGTGTTGAGACTAGGCTATAATGGTTCAACAAAAAAAGGTATAGCTGACAAACTCCCACAAATTGTATTTCATAAAGAGAAAAGTAAAACAAAAGACGCTTTAAATAGAGAGATTGTAAATATAGCACTGGATCGTTGGTCAAACGTTTACAAATAGCCTATCATTTGTATTACTGTTATAACTGAAACCAGTGATTCTATTTAGCTGACACAATTGAAACATCTGGAAACTCTCACGCTTCTGAATATTTTAAAGAACTAGCAATTTAAGGGCCTACCTAAGGCAACAAAGAAAAAAGATTCATTTTAAGTCGAAGTTTGATAAAACAGAAAACAAAAAATCTTTTTAAGGTTTGGATAGAAACGCCTTAAAAGTTGTGTTTCTTTTCACCAAGAGATGTAGGTCTTGAGACTTAAGTCTTGGTCTCGAGAAGTCTCGAGACTCATATTTAACTACCATGTTCTTGGTCTTGAAGCTTGGAATCTTGGTATTGGTCTCGGACCTTTACTGTCTTGTACTTACTTGATCCTTACAGAAACTTTTAACTCACTGGATGGATTAGTAATTAAAAATGAATTATTACTACTACAATTAACGTGTTATTTAAGTTATGAAATTAAGTAATACATAAGTGTCTATTTTACTTTTTACATATACTACGTAAATAGAATTCGTAAACGTTACTTGAATTTTTTTTTTTTTTTGCAACTTAAATATGAGGCTACTATAGTTAAAAAAAAGCGTAGTATGTTTGCTTTTGTCAGGGTTAGGGCTAAAGCTGTGTGCGATTGTTAATTTCACAGTGTGATGATCTTACGTCATTTTTTGTCGGTACATTTTGTTTTAATAACAACAGAAACCTGTTAGATTTCTGTTATTATTAAAGATAACTTTATTAGACTGCAACTGTGCTCTTAACAATTTGCGATAACATAATCATATTGTATATGCGTAATTACGTTTTATTATAGAGTGATGCGTATATATGGTAATTTGATAGATAACCTAGTAGCTTAATAGTGTACATACATGAGTCATATCGTCTTGGTCTAAGTCTTGGTCTTGGCCTTTACTGTCTTGACTATGTTTTTGAAAATCTTTAAAACATTTTTGAAAATTTTTATTCCTCAAATTTAAAAAACATAACCTTAAAATTTTAAATATTTTTAAACTACATTAATTTAAAACTCTTTTTATTGCTAATCAATAGGTTTTTGCGTAACTTTCTGTGTGAAGAGATAAGGAAAAAGACATTATTAAAAAGCCCAATTTTAACTAATTATACCCAGCTAAATTAGGACGAGGCTGTTCCATTTAAACTGTAAAAAGAAATTTAATACTGATAAGAGAGGTTAAGTATGAAGTTGGCATAAAAAAATAGTTTTGATCGGATAAATATTTAGAAAAGTCACAAAAATGTTGTTGTTTATCAATATAGAAATATCAAAATAAATGCAGTAATAGTTTAAACAATAACTAACTGAATTTTGTTTGATGCAGTAATAGTTTAAGCTATAACTAAGTTTTGTTTGATGCAGTAATAGTTAGCCATAACCACCTGATTTGTTTGGATTAAGTTTACCTGCAAGTTTCATAGTTAGCAAAGAAAAGAGATTATATTCAAGATTGGTTTAAAGCAGTTAAAAAGTGATAAATTTTTTATCAAGAACCAAGTTTATACCATACCATAGTTACACTATCACTATAAAAGGCCACTAGTTTGGCTTAGATTGGTTTAGTTTTCCGCCTACTTGTAGCAAGCAGTAGAATTTTATTTTGGATCAGCTCCACAAGAAGTAGAATATAATGCCTTCAAGCAGCAGTTTAAAGTAATACAAATTTCCAAATGTTTATGAAAAAAAAAAATATATTGGTTTACTGCATTTATGAAATAGCGCATGAATATTTCAATACGGCAATATTTTCATTCTTACATTTTCAACATTACAATAATAGTAACGATTGTACAGCACCATTTAGCAGTTGTGGTATTGGCTTTATGTATATATATATATATATATATATATATATATATATATATATATATATATATATATATAAATATATAATAGAACATTTGCTTTAGAAGCAAGAGAAGATGGAGGCGTAAACTTAATAGTTAACAGTTTGATTAGTTGATTTGTGTTTACTCCGGAGAAGTCATTCATATTACATCACTAATTATAATGAAAAGAGTCAATAATAATAGCATTTCTTAAGAAAAGTTGGAAAAAGTCTCTGAGGTTCTTTTAGCATATAAGGAAAAAAAATAAAATTTACAGATCTCTGATAAAACTTTAAGTACTTATGAGCTAAATCTTCAAGTACAGATAAATTTGTTAAAATTGAGTTAAATCAATAACCAATATATTGATTTTTTTTTCGAATTTGATTTTTTGCCTAATTTTTTTTACAATACAATATATATAAATATAACATATAACATATAACAAAATTGATATAAATATAAGTATAGTTTTTATTATTTTTCAATTCTAAACAACTAAGTGAAACAGTGATTTATTAGGATTTAATTTGGATTACTAAAGTCTTTGTTTTCGAACGTCCAAACATGCAAATAATTGATACAATTTTTCTTCAAACTGTCTAACATTTTAAACTTAAGTTTTGTTTCCAGACGACACTAACATGTTTTGATTCTGAAAAAAACTGTAATATTTTAGTAAATATTGACATCTTTATTATTTACTATACATATCAAAGTATCAAATAGTAAACAAAAACCTGATACACTAGTGAAATTAAATCCAATAAGCTTTCTTTAAATATTTATAAAATAAATACATTATTCCATTGTCTTTTTGTAAAAGCCTACTCTCCTCGAAAACTTAATAATCCTTTTGTTGGTTATAATATCATAAAAAAGGATAAGGTCGTTTAAGTAGTACTCGATCAAAAGATGACATGGAGAAATCACATGAAGTTAAAAATAAAATTTCAAAAAATATAGGTATTTTATACAAAACCGTTATGTTATATGCATGTTATATGTATGCGTAAATTTGTCTTCTGGTCAAGTGATCGAGGCAAAAAGGCTTACTATTTAATTTTTATCCGCAACTTTATTAAATTTTGGAAACTATCAAATGTACTTTTTAAAGCATCGGAAAATAATCATACGGGATAAAAAATCATTTTTAAAATAGTTCCACGTACATCACACAGTAGCATATGGAGTATCACACACTAGCATATGGAATACCACATAATAGCATATAGAGTACCACACACTAGCATATGGAGTATCACACATTAGCATATGGAGTACATCACACGAGCATATGGAGCATATGCACACAAGTATATGGAGTACATCACACGAGCATAACAAGTAGCACACACTAGCACATGGAGTACCACACACTAGAAAAAACCCTTAAAATCATTTTATAACCTTAAAAAAAAACTTATGCGTATAAAATCACAATAACAAAGTTTAGAAAAACCTACTGATTTTTTAAAATACAAGGTATATATACTGTCTTGCTTCCACCCATTTTTTAATTTTGTTAGTATTAGAAGTATTTTTAATATTAAACCTCTTAATAAAGGAAGCAAAATTGCAGCGCACTTAAAAATTTGGTTTTTCTTTATAAAGAAAAACTACTGATCATTTTTTAATTTTAATTTTTCTTACACTCATTTTTTTTCAGTTTTGTTGAATTCGCCGGTTTGGCACTTTACCGTCCATTTATCGTTATATAAGGAACCGTTTCCATTGTCATATAAATAAAAATATTTTCACCAAAATCTTATTCGTTTATTAGTTTTAAACTTGAGGAAGTCCAAAGTGCATATTTTTGAATAAAGTTGTTTGCAATGGAGTGGATATAAAGTAATCTTGTATTTTCAGTTATATAATTTTTAGTTGAAAAGCAGCAATCCAATTTATATTTTGTATATAAGTGTGTTTAATGTCTTTTCAACAATAAATTTCACTATAGTTTATTCTTTTGAAAGTTCTTAAAAACTCAAGTTAGTCGTTTAACCATGTTTTAAACTTCCATGATTTAAGCTCTCCAGCGGAAAAAAAGAACTAATTGTAAATATAGTTTTATTATAAATTACTAATAACTTTTTTATTATTTAACATTAAAAAGTCAATTCTAAGAATTCGATTGATTAAAAAAATTGTTTACTATTTTTAAGATATTTTTATATAGTTTTATCTTATACTTATTATTATTAATATTGTTATAATATAATATTATATCTATAATATTATTATATCTTGTTTAAATCGTACATTTGTTTTAGAAAACATTTTTGAACGTCAGACCCGATTTTGTTGTGGAGAGTCGCAAAAAGGAAACTTACATAAAAGAAAAAAAAATCAAAGTATATTATTTACAATTATTTTTTACTTTAGGTAGTTTAACCTTTACACATTACTAGGTAACTTTTTAACACACAGATAAGTAAACTAACAGGTAACTTTTTTGCCCAACTTTTTAATTTTAGTGGCTTTTTTTTATAGGCAATCTGCATGAAATTATGCTTATAATGGAAAAAGACATACTTTGTTACAAATACATGTCCAGAGAAAAAAAAGATTTTTCTAAAGTTAATAATACAAGAGTCGTCTAAATAATTAACACTGAACTTAGTTTCATTAGTAATGCTTTTGTTTTTTTTAAATGTGGTTTTAGTTTTTTTAAAGCTAAATAATGTTTTAGAGTGCGTTTTTTTTTTAAACAAAAAAATAAAAATAAAAGATAAACAAAATATTCAGAAATTTGATTATTTTCATTAATCAAAGGTTTAGTACATGGTTTTTTAATCCAATAAATAAATAGAAAGGATAAATACGTTGAAAACTATTTTCTTAACAATTTAGTAAAGAAAAACTGTTTTAAACTTTATTTGTAGCAACATTTAAAAAAGCCAAATTTTGTCAATGTGTTTGCAACTGTGTTTGCCAGCAATTCTCCAGATAATACAGGTTCATAAGTAAAATTATAATAATTTTCAGTATGGCAGTTTACAAAACCAATAAAATCTTCACGGATTTCACAGGTATTAATATCAATATATCTTAATATGACTGTCATTTGCGAACTATGACTGGTATCCGTAGCTTCATCAAATACAACACTACAAAATTTTCCTTTAAAAGTTCTTGTTTTAATTAAGTCCTGAATTTTTTTAGCGCTTTATTCAATTATTTCATTTTAAATACTTTTACTTATGCATGTTGCTTTAGAATTACAGTTATTTAAATAGTTTTTCAAAACACTGTCCCCAGCGCTCACTTGATGGCGAAGCAATTCCCGAAGATTGCCGTCATTAACTACTGAAGAGTTTTGATTTATTTCAAAGATCTGCCCATCATCTGGATGACCTCGTAGACCAGTATTCTTTTGACCAAGAAATATTATAGGTTCAATTATAGGCTTTAACTGTTTAATCGATTTTCTTTAGCCTGTTTAAGTCTTCCTTCGTTAACTAAATTACGTACATCTGTAGACGGACATTCATATGTTCTGATGAGATCTGATGCTGCCAACATAGCAACTTTGTGATACGCATTGCAATCATGTAATTGTAAGTCTCCATTCTTACTCAAAAGCTTTGAACAATTTTTAAGAGGTAAAGTAACTATTTTGAGTAATTGCACTTGACCGTGTATTCCCCACAACTTTTGCAAAAAGAAAGCAATATTTTAATACTCTTTTGTCACGGGTATTGAATCTGTAAACAAACTAGCGCTGTTTGAATGGACAGAGCATTAATATATCAAAAGACGATTTGTTTGTATTTGTTATAGCTATTATAATATAATATATATAATAACCAATATAAAATAGTGCAATTTGTCATAATAAAATATTTTTTGTTATCATATTATAAATACTATAATATAGTATAATTATAATATTATAAATATTATAATATAATATAATTTGTTTATATTAATTGTAACTATTATTTCTATAATAGTTATTTCATCAACATATGAGGAGTTCATCTGGAAAACGCGCTAAGTCCAAGTAAATTGAATTTAAAAAAACAAGTAAAAACTGAGCTACTCATAGTTGTGCATCAACAGAAATTGATATATTTTAAACTTTCATATAAGAATCACATAAATCATATGCACGTTTTGCATATAGTCTATATTATTAAAATAGATTTTCTTAAACATTTTGTAAGTGGCTAAAGTACTCAAACTACTGAGTTTTTTTATGTTGCGTTTGATGTGTATTATATTATAATTTTTAATCATTTAATATACGAGTAGTTTCTTAATAGTTGAATTACGTTTTTATAACAACATATAAATTTTTTTTTTTAATTTTATTTAGGTGCCCTAAGAAGTCCTTATATGGTCTTATCACAGAGTACCGCGGATGAGCATTTAACTGGAAGTTTACGCCTCCTTCCTAACTGATATCGCAAAACTTATCCAGAGGTGGGGTTTGAACCGTGGGATCCTTTGTTTCTGAGGCCAGTGCGCTACCGCTGCTCCATGGCTGCATTTGCAGAGATGCAAAAATTCCGATGCAAATTCTATTTATTTATTTTTGAATTACGGTAAAATGAGTTAAGTAACTGTTTGCTTGCTGAATTAACGGAGTTTTTCCGTTAATTTGAACGGAAAAACTGAAATACTGAAACCATAAATTTTCCGGAGAAAGTTCTGTATCTTATTTAACGGACTTTTTCCGTTGATTTTTACGGAAAATAGAAACTACCGAAACTTTTATGGAGAAATTATTTTCACTTTGCTGCCGGATATTCTCCGTTGATTCTAAATTTTTAATAGTGCATGTAGGTTTTTTGATATGACACCGTTTATAATACAATGATTTAAAATCTGGTCTCGAATGAAACGCTCTATAACTTTACAAGGGATACTAGTGATTGATACTGACCTGTAATTAGATACTTTTAATTTGGAATCCTTGTTGAATATCGGTGTTATATCTGAGCACTTCTAGTCGTCTGGCACCTCACCTTTAGAAAGTGAAGTCTGAAAAACGGAAAAGCGCTTTTGCACACGTTTTGAGTAGCCTTGAATTTCCAGTTAAATGCTCATCCGCGGTACTCTGTGATAAGACCATATAAGGACTTCTTAGGGCACCTAAATAAAATTAAAAAAAAAAATTTATATGTTGTTATAAAAACGTAATTCAACTATTAAGAAACTACTCGTATATTAAATGATTAAAAATTATAATATAATACACATCAAACGCAACATAAAAAAACTCAGTAGTTTGAGTACTTTAGCCACTTACAAAATGTTTAAGAAAATCTATTTTAATAATATAGACTATATGCAAAACGTGCATATGATTTATGTGATTCTTATATGAAAGTTTAAAATATATCAATTTCTGTTGATGCACAACTATGAGTAGCTCAGTTTTTACTTGTTTTTTTAAATTCAATTTACTTGGACTTAGCGCGTTTTCCAGATGAACTCCTCATATGTTGATGAAATAACTATTATAGAAATAATAGTTACAATTAATATAAACAAATTATATTATATTATAATATTTATAATATTATAATTATACTATATTATAGTATTTATAATATGATAACAAAAAATATTTTATTATGACAAATTGCACTATTTTATATTGGTTATTATATATATTATATTATAATAGCTATAACAAATACAAACAAATCGTCTTTTGATATATTAATGCTCTGTCCATTCAAACAGCGCTAGTTTGTTTACAGATTCAATACCCGTGACAAAAGAGTATTAAAATATTGCTTTCTTTTTGCAAAAGTTGTGGGGAATACACGGTCAAGTGCAATTACTCAAAATAGTTACTTTACCTCTTAAAAATTGTTCAAAGCTTTTGAGTAAGAATGGAGACTTACAATTACATGATTGCAATGCGTATCACAAAGTTGCTATGTTGGCAGCATCAGATCTCATCAGAACATATGAATGTCCGTCTACAGATGTACGTAATTTAGTTAACGAAGGAAGACTTAAACAGGCTAAAGAAAATCGATTAAACAGTTAAAGCCTATAATTGAACCTATAATATTTCTTGGTCAAAAGAATACTGGTCTACGAGGTCATCCAGATGATGGGCAGATCTTTGAAATAAATCAAAACTCTTCAGTAGTTAATGACGGCAATCTTCGGGAATTGCTTCGCCATCAAGTGAGCGCTGGGGACAGTGTTTTGAAAAACTATTTAAATAACTGTAATTCTAAAGCAACATGCATAAGTAAAAGTATTTAAAATGAAATAATTGAATAAAGCGCTAAAAAAATTCAGGACTTAATTAAAACAAGAACTTTTGAAGGAAAATTTTGTAGTGTTGTATTTGATGAAACAACGGATACCAGTAGTTCTCAAATGACAGTCATATTAAGATATATTGATATTAATACCTGTGAAATCCGTGAAGATTTTATTGGTTTTGTAAACTGCCATACTGAAAATTATTATAATTTTACTTATGAACCTGTATTATCTGGAGAATTGCTGGCAAACACAGTTGCAAACACATTGACAAAATTTGGCTTCAATTTAAAGAATTGTGTTGGTATAAGTACTGATGGATGCAGCCTTATGTTAGGTGAAAATAACGAGCAATCACAAAATTACAAAAGATCCCATCAAACGCAATAAAAAGTGTTACAACCATACTTTAAACTCATCAATTTCCAAATGTTCGTCTGTGTGAGCTGTAAGAAATATTATTGGCACAATGAAAGAAGTAATATCATTTTTTAAAGCTTCGCCGAAGCGAAGTAATGTTCTTGAATCTATAAATGAAGGAATGCTTAAAAGCTTCTGCAAAATGAGATGTATTGAACGGCATGATTCTGTGTTAAGTTTTAAATCTTGTTTAATAAATATAATAAAAACACTTGATTTGATACCTCAGTGGAATGAACGGGATTCTTCAACAAAAGAATTCTAGAACAAAGGCCGAATTCTAGGACAAAGGCCGTATTACTAAAAAAAATTCAATATCAGAGCCCTGATCTGAATCTGTTCTATTCATCTACCTCTATCAATGACCTCTTTGATAAAGTCAACTTTGAACTTCAAAATCTTAAAACATGGTTCAGTGCTAACAAGTTATCATTAAACGCGCAAAAAACTAAATATATTTTATTTCACTCAAAGAAACAGAAGAACAAACTACCACCAATTCTACCGACACTAAGTATTGACTACAAAAAAATTGAAAGAACCCAAACAATTAAATTTCTTGGTGTGATTATTGACGAAAATGCTTTATGGACAGCTCATATAAATGCCATCAACACTAAAATATCTAAAAGTATTGGTATACTTTTTAAAGCTAGACCATTTTTATCGCAAAAAAACCTAAAACTTCTTCACTTTTCCTTTATACATAGTTATCTCACATATGCCAACATAGCCTGGGGAAGCACACACAAGACAAAATTAATATCTCTTTATCGACGACAAAAACATGCTTCTAGAATAATACATCATAAAAACAAGCTGACCCACGCTAAACCCCTATTAAAAGAAATGAAAGCACTAAACATTTACCAAATTAATATCTACGCTAACATTTTGTTCATGCTTAAATACAAACTAGGATTAGTTCCAAACCGATTCACAGGAAACTTCTTTCAATCTAATATCAACAAATTTAACACAAGAGCAACTGGTAACTTTATTGTACCCCTGAAAAAGAAAAAAGTTCTCAATTTTCTATTTCTTATCGTGGCCCATATTTATTCAACAAATTATTTCTGAATTATACCTTGATTTCTCTCCCAGGCAATAAAACTTCTTTAAAGTCGAAACTCAAAAATCATGTTTTTAATATGGATAATTACCTAGAAATGTTCTAGTTCTGATGGTAAATCAAAATTTACGCTCAAATTAAAATAATCAGCAATCAAATACATATGGAAAATGTAAATTTTTGTTTAACAAATAAAGCTAGTATTATTATTATAAACCTCAACACTAACACAAAACATAGTTCAATTAAAAAGAAAAGAAAAAAAAGTTTGCAATAATAACATGTAAAACATTTCTTTAATGAGAATCAAATTGTTTATATGTGTGCTGTACGCACACATATAAACAGTGTGATTCTCATTAAAGTCAGTCTTCTACGAGTTCCCTACAACAACAAAACCCTTCTTATCAAGTCATGGCATACCTAATTATTGCTTCCTATACTTAACGGTATTTTGTAAAATGTATTTTTTTTTGTTCAGGAAGTACAGTTTCTTTATAATATTGCAGTGTAAAAAATTTGTAATTAATATGTAGTTGTGAAAATTTAAACAAAAAAAAAAAAAAAAAAAAGCCCTTATTTGTAATAACACTATGTTTATTACCCAATGTGTTAAATACCATAGTTTCTTTAAGTGAGCCCTTAAAAAAAATTATTGGAATAAACCGTTGATGCCCATCGTCTTGTTCCCATCAAGGTTTTCAAATTTTTTCTGTACTTTATTATGTGCGATAAACTGCGTTGTACATCTCACTTCCGTCCTTGGTTTGAAATCTGGCATCGGACATTGCGGCTCGATCACGAAAACCGATTAAAAGTAGTCATTTAAAATTCAACATACTTCCTCATCAACTGTGCTCGTTCATCAACCTGTCCTCCAAAAGTTCGTATATGATGTTTAACTTTTTGTTTATTACCATTAATATAAAATACTCTTTATATTTTATATACTAAATAAAATTAAGTATAAATCAAAACAGTAAAAAACAGTATAAATCAAAAGATACTAAAAAAAGATAACTATGTGTTGGAGATCGTTTCTTTTATTTTTTTTTAAAAAAGTTCATTAAAAAGAAAAACCAAAACCAAGTACTACATTTTTATTCCAAAGAAAGGCCTACGATAAGAAATGCAAATTTGTCGTTTTTAATTAGGAAAAATGGCTCTAGGATATTTTTGACATAAGGTGATTATATTCGTTAGGTAGGGTATGGTTATGTTATGGGTTGGGTAGGGTAATATATAAACATAAACTTATAATTTAAACGATTTAAATAAATTTTAAAAAGTTGGCTTGTTTATATACACCTAATGTACTTTATATTATTTACAGCCATCCGCTTCTTTACCTTTCCCCGTTATTGCGTACTTATAAATACTTCCAATAATTGAAACTACATAAAGAAAAATCTAGAAAATCTACAAAATAATTGAAACTACATAAAGAAAAAGCTAGAAAATCTACAAAAAGAAAAGTTTTTTACGAAAACAACATTAACAATAACACTTAAATACCTATTCATTTTCTGCCCCTTTTTTTTTTAAAAATAATTTATTTAAAATAAGCAAAAAAAAATCGTAATTCTATTTTATTTGAAACAGTAAATATACAATGTTGAAAAATATTTGAGACGTATAAAAAAATATTCACTTAACAAATAAAATAACTAGCTAATTTAGCATTAAAATTTTTAAAAATAAATTTTAAATTTGTGTTTAAATGGTCAGCAAATGTCTTTATGTCAAAGAAAAACAGAGCAAAAATCCCTTTACAACGGACGCACTGAAAAACTTTAAACTCTATAATTAAAAAAAACCCGTAATAATTACACTAATGGATGTACTGACTATTTTGATATTAGGCATTCTGTAAAGTTATATTGATAGATGCGACTAACGCTTAAAGCAAATCCTTATTTATAAACGATTTTTAATTGATAGATAAAATCCAAAAAACAAACAAAAAAATAAGAAAAAAAAAGGGAACATAGCAGAGCTAGCCAAAAAAACAAACAAAAAAACCGTTTTTATACTTAATAGTATGTACGTAGAAAAATTTTTATATATGTATATATATATATATTGACATTATATACAAGATTTCCAACTCAACATAAGTTTTATTAAATAAATATCCATTTTAAGGATAGCAAATAAAAAAGGTATTACGGTTTTTTTTTTGCAAGATAACAGAAAGAAAACATTTAAAAAGAATGATGTCCTCAAGATTAATTTTAATTAAATAAACGAAAACTGAAAGTTTTAATTTTAAATGCTATCATCCTCACAATTAACATAATCACAAAACATTCATATATATATATATATATATATATATATATATATATATATATATATATATATATATATATATATATATATATATATATAAATATATATATATATATATATATATATATATATATAAATATATATATATATATATATATATATATATATATATATATATATATATATATATATATATATATATACTACTTATCTTAGGAACAAATCTTACTAAATGTTTTGAAAAGGTGTAAACAATTTATACTACCAAATCTTTGTCAAAAGTTAGGAAATTCATTAAATGGTATTTTTACTTTTTCAGTTTATTTCACTTAGCTCAAGTGAAATAAACTCAAAATTATTATTTCGAAACCGTTTCAAATCAATACTTAGTAAAAACCGCTGATCGTTTATACCTTGACAAAAATCCTGGAAGTCCTCTAAACTTTAACGCTAAGGTATGAAGAAATTATTTAGTTATTTTATAATCTTTTATCGATTTCTAACTAACCAAACATATCGTCAAGTTTTTAATCTTCTGCGTTCCTTTCTTCTAGCAGTACTTAAATACCTTGTCGTAATTAAAGTTTGTAAAATAATATAGGACAAGAATTTTCAACATGGAGTTCATTCTTACGTTATTCTGACCATTGTTTCTACGATAGTGGTAAATTCTTTTGTAATCAGTTTTTTTTATTAAGTATTCTAAAAATTAACATTTGGCAACAGCAATCAAATCGAACGAGTCAAGGTAATCTTTTAAAGCTTGGTAACAAAACATATATTGATCCTAGAAAGAAACGTAAAAAATACATTTATTTTTCAATAAAAATGAATTAATAACTCAACAAATATATTGATCCCGTGTGATTACATCACCAATAACTCAACAAATATATTGATCACGTTTGAAAATAAAGTGGTTTTAAAAAGTGAAAAAACAGAAAACATCGCGTTTTTTTTTTTTGATAAACAAATATGGTAAAACAAAAATAATAACAGATTAAAGCTTTTTTTTCAAGATTTTTAATTTTAAGATTAAAATTATTTTTCATTAAGATCAGCAACCTAAATTTCTACATAAATAATCGGATTTTTGAAAACCCTGTAACAAATGCAAATTGAATTTCTTTATGTTTCAATTCAGTTCTGCAAACCTAAGTTTGCAAACCATCAGCAAACCTAAATTCCTACATAAATAAGCGGATTTTTGAAAACCCTGTAACAAATGCAAACTGAATTTCTTTATGTTTCAATTCAGTTCTTCTTCAGCTGATTTAATGAATAAAAACTCGTAATTTATTAGTTTTAATTTTGTAACATAAAACTCCACATAAAAAAGGTTGTGAAATAAAATTAGGAGTTCATTTTGGTTTTACTTCTTTTATTCTCAAACCAGTCAAATATTTTATTAATCAAACCAATCAAATATTTTATTAAACAAACCAATCAAATACTTTATTAATTAAACCAATCAAATATTTTATTAATCAAACCAATCGAATATTTTATTAAATAATTGTAGATTCTAAAGTTTGTCTACAACTTCAAATGTTTTGTGATAAGAAAAAGAAAACAAAAAGATCCCAGAAAAAAATACGAAAGGACTCAGTATGTTATAGAGGAGTGTTTTATCACAGACATAACATAACACAGATATAGAATATTTAGATTACTTGGAGGTAAATTGACAACTAGATAGTGACAATTGTAACGTAATTAGCAACTTGCCAATTTGTCCTAACAAGGACAACAAATTGACAAAAAGGATTTCTAGCTTATCTAAAAATCTTTTTTCAGCAAGACAATATCGAAGTATATCTAATAATAGTCGATAGATCATTTCCTCCTCGTTCTTTTAATATCCCTTGAATAATGCAAAGATGCATTATTCAAGGGATATTAAAAGATGATTATTTTTTATTTTTAATAATGTTCTTTACATTTCAAGTTAAAATTGAAAATCATTTTTCATATGGAGCTAAAAAAAGTGAGCCAAATTAGCAATCAAAAAAAGCAAGTCAAAAATTAAGATTAACCTCCTTAAACAGGAAACATAATAAAAAGTTTTAATTTAAAAAAGTTCAAATTTACATTTGCCTGCCAGATAATGGTTTAAAAATTTAGACACCAGAAAATATTTGTTATTCTCAAAATCTTTGCCTGGGAGAACTTTTTATTGCATGAATACAATAAAGGATCTGTTTACATCATACACATAGATGACTAATTTTACTATTAAGATAAAAAAAAACCATTTTTAACCTTTCCTCAAACAAAAACTTAGAAGATGCTCATCAAATATGAAACATTATTTAGAAGATGTCCATTTAGTATGAAACATATAATTTAGGAAAAACACTAATAAAAAATGTTGATTTGATTCCAGCCAGATTTGAATCAAATCAAAACTATGTAAGATTACAGCAATCACCCATTTTAAAATTCCTTAAAGATCCTCTAAATTTATTCGATTCCAAAAGAAAACTTAACACACTTTAAAAATACACGGATTATTGAAGAAATTTTCTTTTTCTTTTCCATATCACCATGATCGGTTGAAACTTGGATGATTTTAAATTGAGTTTTCTCAAAAATCACTGAATCAATTGTTATGATTTTATTTTATAATGATGTTAACATAATTTTATAATGATGCTAACATAATTTTCTCGTGTGTGAGTGTTGTTTTGTTTACTCCTCATTAGTTTTGTTGAGTAAAAAAAAAGTAAAGAGTCTGTAAAAATAAAATAAATAATAAAATAAGTAAAATTCGAAACAAAAATTTGAATTTTTATTAGATAATCCATCGTTCTCATATTCCATGATTTCAAAAGCACAAAAAGCTCCAAAATCAACTGTTGGAAATATTATTAAATGTTATAAGGAAAACAAAACTGTAAAATAAAATCGGAAAGTGGTGGAAAATCAAGATTTAAAAAAAGAAGGCAAAATCAATAGTTGACTCAATTCATCAAAATCCAACTTAGTTACAACAAGATTTAACTACGAAGTTTAAACACAATAAAGCTTTCGTTTAAAGAGTATTCAAAAAATAAAATCTGAAAGAATATTACGAGAAAAAAATACTAAAAAGGTCACTTGATGGAGAAATCAAGGCAATTGGATTAACTACAAATTTGCTTAAATTAATATGAAAAAAAATTTATGCATTTTAGAAGACGATGAAACTTACTGTAAAAAAGATCACTCAATGCTTCCAGGTAATCACTATTATCAGTTGAAACGTTATAAAGCTTCTGGCAAATTACATTTGTAGATTTTTGTACAAAATTTGGACAAAGTACATTTGAGTAAGAAAATCGCTTTGAAGTTCCTTGTATGGCAGGTAATTTGCAGTTGAGGTTTTAAAAGCTCTCCTTTCATAACATCTTTGACATCAGATCTATATGTGAGTGGATGCTTGAAAAAATGACTTCTTCCTCTAATTAAAAAGCACAAATAATCAATCTAATTTTGGCCAGATCTGGCATCGATCCACTATTCCAAAAAAAGTAATTCAGTGGTATAAGAAAGAAAAGAGTTCATTTTGTTCCAAAGAATACTAATCCACCAAACTGTCCTGAGCAGCAAGTTATCAAATCTTACTGGACAATTGTGAAGGGAATATTGGGGAAGATAGGCAAATGTAAAAATAGTGTCAAAAACTTCCGAGATTTGTGGATTAATGCTACAAAAAAAGTGGCGCAAAGTAAAATTGTAGAGATGATGGCAGTTACTTTACAAAAAATTAAATTATTTGCACATTGTAAAGTTAAGGCTATATTTATTTTTGTTGAAACAAAAGATAATTATATTAGCATCATTAATTATGTAAGCATCATTATAAAAAGAAAGTCATTACAATTGGTTAAGTGATCTTTGAGAAAACTCAATTTAAAACCATCAAAATTTCAACTGATCATAGTGGTAGTAAAAAGTAGCAAAAACAAACATAAATAAAACAATACATTAAAATTCTTTAAGTAAAATATCCGTTTTTGCTTTAAAAAGCAGAACAAACGAAGCAGCAAAACATTTATAAGACCAGACGATAATAATTACAGTATGAAATTATTATAAAAGAAAGGAATTTAAACAAACAATAATATAACACAATTAATATAACACAATTAATATAACACAAAGAAAAAAGAAAATTCACCAAACCAACACGACAAGAAATAACAAACAACTTAAAATAACTAATATAAATTTAAAAAAATACCACTGTTTGAACCATTGCTGTTCTTTGTAGTCTTAAAGCTCGAATAGTTTGAAAAATGTCAACAACACCCTTTACTTTTAGTCGTTCAATAGAATTCATAACAGCCATAAGAACACCTGTACGCCCAACTCCACCACTAAAAAAATGTATCAGTAATACAATACTACAATTATTTTTATCCCTTTTTTAGATATATACAAATACATGTACAAGAAAAATATTCAATCCCTCTTTCAGAAGCAAATAACACATGTTTAAGTACCTGCAATGTACAAGTATGGGTCCAGATTCTAAAGTTGATTTTTTTGATTTTTGAACTGAGCCAATAAGTTGTATAATCTCTGAACCAGATTCTGGAGAACCATAGTCTGGCCATCCCAAGAACCAAAAATGTGTAATGATCCAAGATCGACCAGTCTATTATAAAATACAAAACAAAATAGATACAAGATATAATTCCACGAATTGTGACGTTATTGTATTCAAAAAGATTTGTAAATAATTTTTTAAGCATTGATATTATCAACTATCCAGATGAGATTGTAATGTTCTGAATCTTTGTTTTTTGCTCCATAGTAGTTTAAAATTATTTAAAAGTCATTTATTTTAAATATACTTAATTTCTTAAACAAATAATTTATTTTTGATAATTTGATTGATCATTTCTTAAATTAAAAAAGTGTAAATATTATCAAAATTTCCCAATTTTCCGCCTAAAAGTAAAATAATTTGAATGTTCTTATTTGTATAAAAAATAACTAATTTTAAAATTTAACTTCATAAACAAAAAATAACAAAAACATTAAACAAATCAATTAAACAAATATAAGCAAATAATAATGAAAACAATTTCGAATGAATAATTAATAATTATTAATAAAAATTACAAACAAAAACAACAACAATATTTTAATAAAAAACCTCTTGATTTGTTAGCCGCAACTCATGAGTCACCAAATAATCATCATCTTTTTTCACATTCAAGAGCTCTACACTTACTGAGCCGTAAGCAACTGAACCAGCTTGAGGCCAGTACAAATAACATTTTTCCTTTAAATAAATAAACTGTATTTTAACGAAAATGGTAAATGATCAAATTTTGAAAGCAATATATATATATATATATATATATATATATATATATATATATATATATATATATATATTATATATATATATATATATATATATATATATATATATATATATATATATATGTATGTATATACACACACACACACACACACACACACACACACACACACACAAAAAATATAAAAAATAACTTTATTAGAGATTGTTTGAAAATGTCGGGCAATTACATAATTTTGATATCCATTGTAAGCGAAAGGATTACATACTAAGAAATTGAAAAATAAAACCAAGTCGTTAGATATTTTATAAAATAACAAATATGAAGGTATTTTTAAAAAACCTTTTAAAAAAATAAAAAGCATCGAAAAACATTATAAAAAAAACTCAGCCATTATTGCATCATATTTGAAATAATTATTGAGTGAAATAGTTGGTTCTTTACAATTTTAAAAGGATTAATTTTTTTTACTTCTAAGCAATATATTATATAAAAATCTATATTTTTCTGGGTTTTGACAAAAATCAGTTATTATGGTTGGCTAAAAATGGCATGAGCCTTAATTGCAAAGTTTAGCCTGAATAGGTTGACATCGTTTTGATTATGAATTGTATAAGGCAGAAATTGTTAAAAAAAAAACAATTTAATATAGACTAAATTAAAGATAAATATTTTATGTTTTTTTCACATTGCTCTTTCCCAGTGCTTTGTGATAATATTGTAGGGACTTAAATTAATAATAACCAAATTAAAAAAGCATAGTTAAAAGATAAGAAAATGTTATTAAAAAATATTTATTGGAAAAACAAAACAAAAAAAAAAACAGTTCACTGGGATTGCAAAGAAATTTAGTAGTTTTTCCTTCAAATTGGCTGTAAATCTTCTATTAAAACTGACTGTAAGTTCCAACTCAAATTAGATCACAAATGTCTCGAGAATAATTCAAAGAGGTTTTTCCATACTTTGTTTAAAAATTTAGCTAAATGTTTAAATAAATCTTTTAATATTGAACCAGTGGGACTGACCATTCCTTTTATCTGTTGCAAAAATGCAAACAATACTCTTAAATCAGCTATAAAAATTGTACAGAAAAGGAATGTCGCAAATTATGCAGCTTTTATATGCCATAACTTTCTTTGAGTGAGGTTTTAGTTTTATGAAAATCTTAAAAAGTTTGTTAAATATAAAAGGATTTAAAATAAATTTGAATGTTATCAACTTAAATATTATTAATTTATATTTATAGTTGAACTTTATATTATTAACTTTTATTTTTTAAATTATTATAACAACGACAAAAAATACCTGTCCCTTTTCTTCCAGTTTTGTAAGCATAACAATAGTTTGAATTTTCTTCTCTAAAATCATTCGCCAAAAGTCTTTCACTGTATTCTCAAGGGGAGCTTGAGCTGCAATAAAAGCATTTTTTTGCTGAAAACCATCGATTACACTTGCATTGATATAATCAGATTGCCTACTGCCAGCAATTGGAATAAGTTTAACTCTGTTTTTGTCATATGGTAATATATTTAGGTATCTGTTTTTCTGCTTATTTTCATGATGAGCAGCATCAGTATATTGGTTAGAATCACCTGGTGCACTTCCAGATTCTAATCGCTTAAAATAGATAAACATATATATATATATATATATATATATATATATATATATATATATATGAATTAATATGTGTGTGTATATATACACACACACACACACACACACACACACTTATTCACTCTTAACAATGCTGCAGACGAACACTAATTAAGTTAGGGATTCGGAGAATAGTTGGAGAAATGAAAGTAATTTTTATAGTTCTATCACTTATAAATGAAAGCTTTTCAATTATTTTCAATTATGAATCTATAAAAACCTTGATATTGTGTTTGTAATGAATAAAAATATATACATTTATTATTATATATTATATGCCGTATATATGAAGCAATTAAAATCTCAGATAATTAAAAAAAAATTTAAATTTAAAAATTAAAGCAAATAAAATTTCAACAAGAATCTGTTTAGGTAGACCTACTTTAAACTCAGAAGCAAAATTTGATGCATTAGTTTCAGGATCTTGTTCATTAAGAAACCTTATTTTTGCAGGTAGATCAGCTGGAGCAATCTCTGTATTTCCGCATACAACACTGTCTAACAAGGCATCGTATATAAAAGTGTATTGAAGCTAAATAAACAAAAGCAAAAGTAATATGAACTGTCAAAGAAAAAAAATCAGGCATTTCAAAATTTTTATAAAGTTTTGAATTTAATATATATTACCTCTGTCTGCACCATAAAATTTCGTTGTGCTCTCATTGCAAATACTGAGCCAAATACATCAACTTTATTTTCTGCTTCAAGTTGGCGTAAGCCTATTTCAATAGCAATAAATGTTCCAGTACGCCCAACACCAGCCCTGGAAAAAGCAAACTTGATCATGAACCTTTTTATTAAATGAATTAAAATAAACAACAAATAATGAAAAGCACAAAAAAGTAAAAAACTTACGAACAATGAACAACACATTCAGCACAAGGTAAACTATCCATGTAACTCATTACATGACGTGTAAATGAAAGAACTGATGTAGGATGAGATGGAACACCATGGTCAGGCCATGTGGTAAAATGATACTGTCGCACTTGACGTGTACCAAGTTCTGGACATTTAAACTATATTAAAACATTTGAAATATATTGAATAATGTAAATAATACACAAAAATGTTTCATTTATTTTACATTTAAATTTTAAAATCTAACCATTACTAGACTTGTTTTATTTCAATTTTTCGAAAAAAACAAACAAAAAACAAACAGTATTATAAGGTACCATAATAAAATTTGGACATTAAGCTAAACTGAAAAGATGTTTTTCTAATAGTGTCTATTAGTCATTAAAAAAATTAATAAAAATAAACTCTTATTCATAATGAAAAAGTTTTTTTTTAAAGTGTTAAACTTAAAACACTGTTTTTATAATGTTAAAACCACATTATTATAATGACAATTATAATGGAGATAATTAAAATGGAGAAGTACTTTATATTTTATAAACCATTATAACAAAAACGATCTTGTAAGATAAGATTATTCTATTTATACTATTATTTTATTTATTGTATAATTTTATTTTCAAGAAATTATTCTATTTGTGACGTTTTTAAATCTAAAATACTTGATTACAATGTTAAATAACGCTGGGCAACAAAAAAATATTTTTTTTTTACCTTTAACAATTTTATTCAAATTATACTAATTTTGGGCTGAGAAAAGTGAAAATGACAACGAAAACTTTTTATTAGCTCTAGTTTCTGAAATATACAATAGCAATAAATTTTTATTTCAGTTAATTTGTAACAGAAAAATATGACATAATTTACATATTCTATTAATATAAGTACATTTGGTTTTTTTTATAACCGATTCAGTTTTAAACAAAGAAATCATGATAATCAAACTAATAGATATAAAGATGATTACAGGGTACTGTCACGAGATCATGATCTTTTTGCTTTCCTTTTGTAGATTAGTTCTTGAGCATCCTTACACACAAACCAACAGTAATCTGCAAGCATAGCCTCATTCCAACTTTTTAAAGTTGGAATGAGGCTATGCTTTCATATTACTGTTGATTAGAATAAATAATAATTAAAAATTCTATTTTTGCAGAAGTACTGTTACCAGTTGAATGTAGTTATCAACTCTTTCGTTGCCTAAAAAACCGCAAATCACTCCCTTAAGAATTTCCCAAGTATCCTTTTCTTACCCCTTCAAAACTTCATCAAATGCAGGATCCTTCATAAGTTGACATATTTGTGGCCCAATAAAAATACCCACTTTAACTTTTGCATCACTTATTTTTGGAAATTTGTTTCTTAAATACCTAAAAGCCTGTCCTTCTTTGTTCATACCTTTGACAAAATTTTTCTTTAAATCCAACTTAATATGTAATGGTGGAAAAAGAACATCTTTTGGATACACGAGTGGTTCAGCAATAACATTTTTTTCATCTGTGCACAGTGGGCCAGAATGGCCAATTTTGAGACAAAATTAATAACTAATTTAATTATAGTGCTACGCTCACTATTTTTGGCATGAGTACCAATATAAGGTTTGAGCTTCTTATGTTGGTGTTTTTTTTATTTAGTTGCTATGGATACCTATTTTTTTGCATTAGCAACAACCTACTTTTAGTAGTTGTAGATTTTTTATGTGTGCTATATACACTAAATTTGGCTCGAGCACCAGTGTAGCGTCTACGCCTCTTATTAAGATGGCATTTTTTATTTGGTTGCTATGGACACCTAATTTTTGCATAGTAACAACCTACTTTTTGTAGTCGCACATTTGTTATGTGTGCTATATACATTAAATTTGGCATGAGCACCAGTGTAAGATCTGCACCTCTTATTAAGGTGTTATTTTTTATTTGGTTGCTATGGATACCTATTTTGGCGTAGTATTAACCTACTTGTGTCATATATACTAAATTTGGTAAGAGCACTAATACGAGGTATGCATTTTATATTATGATATTAAGTTTGGTTGCTATGGATACCTTATTATGCATAGCAACAAGCTTTTTATAGTGACAATCAATTTTATAAAATTCTTGACTTATTTACTGCAAATTATTAAAAAAATAGGATTTTTAATGCTCTGGTGTTCCAAATAAATATATGTGGGAACTTTTTAATTTATCTTAATTATAGAATACTGACAATTTTAATTTGCAATGCATAAATTTGAATTTTTTTAATAACAAAGGAAGAAACCAAAATTTGGCATGTAAAAATTCATAAGAAAATCTAAACACTGTTTTTTAACAACTGCAGAACACCTTCTGGCAAAACCTTCTTCTTAGTACTAAATATTGTTCTTAGTGAAGAAATGACTGGATCACTAGAGCAAAATAATCGCTTAAACAAATCTTCATTACATTTGGTACGGTCACACTTGCGTGTAAAATGCTCGCTATACTTTTTAAAATCTTTATTCGGGGCCTCTATTGTTTCTTCACTTAAGAGCCCAATTGGTAAGGTTATATAACCAACAAGACTGGGAGCAAGAATTAACATTTTGTAAATGCTCTGCGGCATATAGTACCATGGATAGCACTCCACGTAAAACCTAGCTGTATGTGTACAGTATTAACTGAATAAATCTGCATCAAGCTCAAAACCACATGAAATATAAGTCAGAACAACATGGAGCATTTTTATAAGTGCAAAATTAAGTCCTGTTATTTCAGAAAACAATTGTTCATTCTGAAAGGCTTTTCTGGAGGTGTTGCCATCATTAGATGTTCTTGAGCCGCTAGCCTTAGGCCTATCGACAATCAGTACCATTTTCTCTTAAAGAACAAGTTGAATTTTTTCCTTTTGCACTTCAATTTGTTGCTTGTCAGCTGGTAATCTTAAAGACCATTTCTTGATTGGCAATTTATAAGCAATGTGGATTAAGCATTCAAATGTTCGTATCCATGCATGTAGAATCAAAATCCCATATTGTAACCCATTTTGAGTGTGCAACTTCAGTAACACCTGTAATAAATAAAAAACTGCATTTTAAACTAATCAAATATAAAAACGTGTGTGTATTTATATATATTTATACATACATATATTATATACCTATATATATATATATATATATATATATATATATATATATATATATATATATATATATATATATATATATATATATATATATATATATATATATATATATATATATATATATATATATATATATATATATATATATATAGGTATGTATGTATGTATATGTTACATCTGATAATTCAGTATGGGCTTTGCCATCAATCATAGTAATTTCAATTTTATGGTCAAATCAATAGACTTACCATTATGTAGGATATAGCTTGTTTTAGTTAGCTGTATGACCTCATTTTTTAATGTCAATTCCTCACTATGAAGAAGGTTTGCAGTTTCCTTTACAAATTTAAATCGCAAAAGCCGACAGTACAAAGTAGATGATGGTTTAGAATTACTCTAAAGAATAATCTTTTTATCATTGAGAATAGATGAGAGCTCTAAGGCACAAAGCATGTAATAAACAGAGACTCCTCACTCTTCAGATTCCTAGAACACTCATTATCATTACATGTTTGTTTATAAATACTATGCCCACTTGAGCCATCAAAACCAGCTTTGTATATTAGAGTAAATCTATTACACTCATTTGCATTTAAAACACCAGTCTGTGTCTCCAAAAGCCTTGTTGTAATGTGATCCATTAGATCTTGAAGTGGAACACTAGCAGAATGGTCAGTTACGCTAATGTTTTTAGGATAGCATTGATCTTTTGCCACTCTAACATTATTATATGCTGGGTAGAGATTGCATTCCTTTTCATCAGCTTTGTTTTTTATATGTTGATAAGATGCCTTTGTCAAATTAAAATCTAAAATAAGGGCCAAAGCTTCATCAGTAGACATACAAGATGGGGATATAGTATCCACTAACAATTTTTCTGCTAGTTTGGCTTTTTTAGGCTCACTATTTTTTCCGAATTTGACTTTAGTTGCAAATAATAGTTGGCTAGCTGAGTATTGATCTATATCAGCAACTTTTCTATACTTAGATCTCAAAGAGAACTCATCAAAATTTAAAGTAGGCCTACCAAGAGGAGTAGTAACAATTGTTAGAGTAGCAGGTGGAACATATGCAAAAGGTATAAAGTCAAAATCCAACCATTTTGCATATTTTTTCTCAAATGCTGCAGCTTTGCGGTTAACATCATTCCAACGAGACTTCAAGTTCTTTAGGAATGCAATTAATTTGTTTCTTATAATTTCAGAATCATTTAAGTCTAACTTGACAACTAATTGATCATAAATTGCTGTATCTTGTATAGACATATTATTAGATCTAATGCAGTTGTATATATAATGGTACTTCATTGTTATATTATTATTTATTCTACAAATGGAAAAGCCATATACATATGACTTTTCCATTTGTAGAATAAATAATAATAATAATAATAATATATACATATATATATATACATATATATATATATATATATATATATATATATATATATATATATATATATATATATATATATATACATATATATATATATATATATATATATATATATATATATATATATATGTGTGTGTGTGTGTATATATATATATATATATATATATATATATATATATATATATATATATATATATATATATATATATATATATATATATATATATATATATATTTATATATGTATATGTATATATATGTATATAATACATATACAGTATCAGACAAAACGAGTGTAACCAAATAACGCTAATTTAGTTTCTTTATATAAAAGTGCTGCATTTTTTCAATTTAGAGAAATAACTATGTAACTGTTTAGAGACAAAGTTCTTCAAGTTTTATTCATCACAAAGTTCATTATTTGTACACGAAAATTAATAAATTAATCAAAAGTATTAAAAAAAGTTGATTTCCTTCTGGACATAAAAAAAGTTGATTTCCTTCAAAACAAGTGCAACTCGACAAAATGTTGACCAAGCTGTATTTCGCTATCAATATTTCGTGGCGAATCCTTTGTTGTCGATCACAGCCTTGCATCTTCGAGGCATAGATTCGATCAGGTGATCAATGAAACTTTGTGGAATCGCTGCCCAGGCTTTTGGGATTTGTTCAAACAGTTGATCCTTATTACAAACACCTTCACGATTAATTCTGCAGTTGACGATCTTCCACAGGTTCTGGATAGGGTTGAGATCCGGAGATTGAGGCGGCCGATCCATCACCGATAGGTGGTTGTCTTGAAACCACTGCTTGACTACTTTTGCAGTGTGTTTCGGATCGTTGTCTTGCTGAAAAACCCATCTTATTGGCATATTCCATTCAGCATGAGGTAACATAACATCTTTCAGGATATTTTTATACATGAAACGGTCCATTATTCCATTGTTTCGATGTATTGGACCTAGACCGTTAGCAGAAAAACACCTCCAGATCATTACATTGCCTCCACCATGCTTCACGGTCTTATGGCAGTAACGTAAATCGAGGCGTTTTCCGGCTGGTCGACATACACGGCAAATGCCATCGCTCCCAATGATGTTGAACTTCGAATCATCACTGAACAGGACAGTTTGCCATTTCTGCACATTCCAGTCAATATGAGATGTAGCAATCAGGAGTCTTTTCTTCTGGTTTTTTAGTGAAATCAGCGGTTTCTTTGCAGGGCGTCGAGAAAACAGTTCGGCTTCAACAGCACGTCGTCTGATTGTTTGGTCCGATACAAGCGGCTCTAATTGCTTTTGTATCTCGACTGATGATATCCAGGGATCCTTCTTGACGGATCTGACGATCATAGAATCCTCTCTAGAAGTGGTGGAACGCGGTCTTCCACCTTTGTTATCTGCTGCCAACTTCCCCGTAGAATGAAATTTGGAACATAATCTTGATACGGTCCATTTTTTCACGCTATATTTATCACAAATACTTTTTTGTGACATTCCACTTACATAATCGCCAATAATTTTCTTCCTTAGTTCCAATCCAAGACTGTTGGGAGCCATTTTTGCACTTGAAGTCATAAAAATAATAAAAATAAATAATCACGCTTCTCAAGGCTTACCGTGTTACATTTACCTTGTGATGATACAATAATGCTCTGTGGAACACAACGTTTTGGTTGGATGTGGACTGTATTGATGTAATGAAACACTTGTTGTATTTCACTTCTTGTATTGATGTTATTCGATAAAACACTTTGATAAAACTCACTTCGATAAACTGTCTTGATAATACTGACTGATTGACTTCCATATACTGACTGAATTACATGTCGATATACATGTCTCTTATATAGTAAAATGAACCTGTGTGAACCTGTTCTGGAAGATTCTATATGCTTCTTTTCGATGCTTCTGGAAGCTTCTGGATGCGTCTGGAAGCTTCTGAATGTTTCTGGATATTTCTGGATGCTTCCAGATGCTTCTTCTGGAAACTTCTGGAAGCTTCTGCATGCTTCTGGATACTTCCTTTAATTATTAAAAAACTTCCGTGACGTTGACACGGACCAGACTTAAGTTAATGAAACAAACCAAAAAAGTTGCACTTGTTTTGTCCGCTGCAAAATGGCACTTGTCAACGAAATTCTGCCTGTGTGCTGTCAACTGTCAGCTGATTGCTCATGTCATGACATGCTATGACTCCAGAACTGTTTGCTGTGGTAGTATAGTTCGTTTCGTTTTTAAGACATGTAAAATTAGGAACATTTTTTAGCATTGTATGATGTTGGTTGCAAATGTTTTGTCCAATACTGTATATAATATATAATATATATATATATATATATACATATATATATATATATATATATATATATATATATATATATATATAAAATATATTTTGCACAATCTAAAATAATATAAGTTAAATATAGTTGGTGATTAATTTACTAACAATATCTAAGCAACCTATTTATATAGGGTTTTTGTATAATCAATAACATATAGTAATATAAAAAAAATGTTTCATTGACAGTTGTCACGGTATAAAATCATGTGTAATGTTTTAGTTACATAGTCTACATCTGCAAGTATCTGCAACCAAAACTGTTTTTAACTCATTAAACATATTTTTTAAGTGAATATCAGCTATAAAAATCCTGGCCAAACATGGCCGAAAAAATATAAGCATAGTGTTAGCAAAAAAAAATGCAATTATTTCAACCATTAAACACACTATCTTTGATTGATCATAAAATGAGCCAAATACGTTCAAGAAGATAAACAGAAATGCCAAATGATAGCCAATATATGTATTAAAACTACAATTCATATTTGTAATAATATAAATTACTTAACATTAAATGGCAAAACATATAAAAAAATTATTTTTCTAAACTTTTTAAGAAAAGTGCTTGACTGCCTACAATATTGTTCAGGGTGACAACTTAAAAATAAAAATTTTTAGTGAAGGGCATTTTTTGATTAACAATCTTTATTTTTTTATGTAAATCAATATGTTACGTTCATTGAATATTAGTTTTTTATACAAAAATTGAATAAAAATAACTTTGGCTTTTGGCACACCATAGCCCACTGTGATTTGTTGAGATTTCTTGCAGGCACGTCTTCTTTTATATAATGTGAACTTCTGTCTCTACTGTCCCACATACACAAAAAGCAGCAGCATTTAGTATACCCTATTTGCATTCCTAAAAGTATATCACCACAAATTTTCTAATTGTGTTCATTGTAATTAATTGAGTTGAGGAGAACTTTCATGTTTATATAAATCTCTTTCATGTAAACTGCATGACTAATAGGGACAGAAGGAAGGCAGTTTCCATTGTGCAGTAATACAGCTTTCAAGCTTAGCTTAGATGAGTC
The DNA here is from genome assembly GCF_038396675.1 of Hydra vulgaris. NCBI lineage: Eukaryota > Metazoa > Cnidaria > Hydrozoa > Anthoathecata > Hydridae > Hydra > Hydra vulgaris. Next base: position 29,138,035 of record NC_088926.1, read on the forward strand.
TATGAATAATCTCCATTCAGTTGGATCATAATTCAACTTAAGACAATGCATTAATACAAAGACATCAATGCAAACAACAAGATTATTTTTTTCTTAAAAAAAGAAAGCGGATTCTGTTGATGTTTTCTGTAATGTGAAACCTTGACATCAAATTGGAGAAGATTCCACTGCTTTAGTCTTAACCCTAGAAGTTTTGCCTTTTCCTGTGACTAGTCCAGATCTCAAACAAGATCACTTAATTTTAATTGACGCAAACTGTGTGTCACATCATCTGTTAACATAAAATCAGGATCATTTAATGTGAAAGGCTTTTTTTCTTCTTTTTCTTCTATTTCTACTTCATTTCTGTCTTCATTCTCTGCTTCTAACTCACAACTTTGTGGTGGAGTAGGAACTGGTAAACTATCCGAATGTGGAATAGGTCAAATGGCTGGTGGAAGATTCAGATATTTAACTGTTCCTATTTTCTTCATTGACAAATTCATTTCATTGGGTTGGGTCAAGCAGAAATAGCAGTCATCCAAAAGCCAAAGATTTTTTTCTATTTTTCAATCATTCTCATAGTGTAACTGAACAAGAGCTACAACATATATGAGGAGCCCATGATTTATCCTGGTCCCCTACCTTTATATCGCAATAATGCTGGTAAGCAGTCTTCACAAGAGGTGTTATAGTTCTTTTCTATGAGGAAAATGTTATTTCACCACAAATGTAACAAAAATTGTCTACTAAATTTACACACTTCCTTGGCACGTTGATTTGTCAAATTTTACACTTGCAAATGAAAAAAAAAAACTATAAATAAATTAGACCAGAAACTTTAGCAAACACACATAACTAATATCACAAGTTTTAAACATGAATGGAACATGGATAGTCAAAAGCAAAATTCTTTTTTATTTCAAAAAATGTTTCCTTTTATTTCTTAAACTAAAGCTAATATGTCATTTTTGAATTCACCAGGTGGAAATACATAAGAAATGACTATTTTTGGTTCCGAAACAAAATCAACGTTGGGCAGTGTAATTTATTTGATTCAATTTTGAATAATTTTTAAAAATTCACCTTTCTTTTTAATTAACTTATAACACAAATCATAAAGTTTTTATTTAAAATAAGTATATAGTCTTTATAATATCTTAGTTTTAAAATATTTTAGTTCAATTTTCTTTAACAAATTTCCTATTTTTTTGTTGTTGTTGTTATTAAATCTTTATTTTAAAAAATAAAAATACTTCTTAAAGAATATAAGTATGTTTCAAAACAATTTAAAGTTGCTATATATATTTAATATATTTAATTAAAAAAAAGAAGCACAGAAAAGTGAGGGAAGACCTTGAAAAAATAGAAAGTTATAAAAAACATGACCCCTACTTGAAATTTTCATAAGGTTTTTAGTATATTATAATTTTTAGCTATGATAAAACAAGTTTTCAAATAAAATAAAAAAGTAAAAAAAATCAGTTATCACTTTTTTGCCTTTATATATTGTTGAAATTCAAAGCATTTTTATTTATTTTTATTTTTCACAATTTTTTCTGTTGAAAAAAATTTTTTTTTATTGAATTATAAAGTTGTCACTTCTCTTTTTTACCTTTTGCAAAGTAAACATTCTGACAGTGTAGTCAGTCATTTCACGAACTGAATCAACAGTAACAACAATGTCTTTGTATTGAAGTCCTTTTCCTTCTGGCCAATATTGCTCACACTTTATCTAAAATAAAGAAAAAAAACAACAACAATTTATTTATTTAAACAAAAAAAAAGAAGGGAATTTTTTGTTTTAAGCATAACATATCTGTTTCAAAATGGTTGATTTGATGATTTTAATTGAATTAATTTAAGTATGTTATATACAAATTCAACACAAATAAAAGTGTTTACCCTACTATCTTCAACAAGGTTTGTAAGCATAACTATTATTGAACTTTCTGTTTCCCATATCATTCTCCAAAAGTCAATCACAGTCTCTGGCAATGGACCTAAAACAAAACAGCAGTAAACTTCAAAGAACAACAACAACAAAAATAACGAGTAAATAAATAAATTTATAATATATAAATATTATTATAAATATGTAAATTATATCAAAATATGTAAATTTAAAAGATTATTAAATATCAAAACTGTTAAAAACAAAAACATAAATATTAAAAATAAAATACTTTTAAAAAAATATAAAACCTTGGGTAGCGATAAAAGCCTTTGGTTTTTTATAACCCTGAAAACAAAACATTATCAATAGTAATTTCAATATGCAATTCCATTAAAAAAAATAAAATTAAAATAAAAACAAACAATTTTAATAAAAATTTTAATATACGTATTTAAAACATTAAAAATACATTTTAAATGATTTCAATATATAGATCAATAAAAAAAAAAAACAATAATTTCATTAAAAATCATTAAAAAAAATAAAATTGTATATTAGACACCAGCAATTTCTGGGAATTTATCACTCTAAGCTTTAAGCTGAAATAATTAATTTCCAAAGAAGTAAAAGTTTTTTTAAAACAATTTTTAAATTTAATAGATTTCTTACTTTAAAAATAAGTTTGTGTGGTCAAAGCTCTTCTGAATGTAACTTATTTCAAACTAGAATTTACATAACTTATTTAATTTTTTTTGATGGTTTTATTTATAACTTTTAAATAATTAATATCATGTGTTCAACATGATATTAATTAAAATTTAATTAAAATTAAAACTTAAAAGCACAACAAATTGATATAAAATTTGTTGGTATAAAAGCTGTCCTCGATGGACAGCACTCTTCTTCTTATTCTGTAACTTTAGGGGTTCCTCAAGGTTCTATCCTTGGCCCTAGATTCTTTTTAATTTACATTAAGGATCTTTCAGATATTCTCACATCTAAGGTGGCATTGTTTGCTGATGATACTACCATTTATTCTTGTCACGATAAGAAGCCAACACTCTCTGATTGCTTGAAGGAGGCATTTGAGCTTGAAAAGGATCTCACTTCTGCTACAGCATGGGGCTCACAGAGGCTGGTGAACATTAATTCAGATAACCAATTTTTTTCAGCCAATCGTTATTGCAATAAGATCTTCCTATATTTATGAACAGAAATGTACTCAATGAGTCATCTACCCTTTATCTTCTAGGATTAACTCTTACTTCCGATCTTTCTTGGAAACCATATATCAAATCCATTGCAGAATTAGCATCTGCTAAGGTTGCATCTCTTTATCGAGCTTGACACTTTCTTACTCCGGAATCGTTATTGCAATAAGATCTTCTTATATTTATGAACGGAAATGTACTCAATGAGTCATCTACCCTTTATCTTTTAGGATTAACTCTTACTTCCGATCTTTCTTGGAAACCATATATCAAATCCATTGCAAAATTAGCATCTGCTAAGGTTGCATCTCTTTATCGAGCTTGACACTTTCTTACTCCGGAATCGTTATTGCAATAAGATCTTCTTATATTTATGAACGGAAATGTACTCAATGAGTCATCTACCCTTTATCTTTTAGGATTAACTCTTACTTCCGATCTTTCTTGGAAACCATATATCAAATCCATTGCAAAATTAGCATCTGCTAAGGTTGCATCTCTTTATCGAGCTTGACACTTTCTTACTCCGGATTCTATTCTCTATCTCTATAAATCTCAAATTCGGCCTTGTATGGAATACTGTTGCCATATATGGGGCGGATCTTCTAATGATGCGCTTCCCGCTTTTAGACAAGATGTGAAAACGCATTGTAAACATAGTTGAACCTGCTCTTGCAGCCAACCTCCAACCATAACCATTTTTTCCTCGAGCATCAGTTCTTTGGAATTCGCTTCCCTTATATTGCTTCCTGATTCATATTATTTGCAATCCTTTAAGTCGTCTGTCAATCGTTATCTTGCTCTACAACCTTCATCTTCTTTTTTCCAGTAACTTCCAACTCTAATCAGTGGTTGCTTGCAGCCTTGTTCGAAGCAAAGATGTTTAAAAAAAAAAAAAGAAAAAAATTAATTACGTTCCTTTGAAAGAGCAGAATTAAAAATAAAGTTAAAGTGTGTCTTTCATACACTGGCTAGTTCGCAGCAGTAAAAGCAGTAAAGCTAGATAGTTTTACTGAATCAGTATAACTGAAGCTAATGGAAAATCCATGAAAACAAATGCACTTATTCTAGTATAAGCCAAAAATAAATAAAAATCTTTTAAATCAAAAAAAGAACATGTTGTAATTTAATAATATTTGTTTGAACTAATATGTTTTTTTCTGATTTAGTTCAGTATGTTTACCAAAGTCTTCATGACTTGCTGAACATACTGAAATATGCATTAATGCAAAAGGGTTGTATGAAAATCAGCAAAGTCTTGATGACTTGCTGAACATACTGAAATGTGCATTAATGCAAAAGGGTTGTATGAAAATCATGAATTAAGTTTTGTATGAAATCCTAACCCTTCCCAGCTTTTTTACTTTTTTAAAGTGATTAAGGTATGTTGGTTAAGATTAAGTAAATAATGAAATATATTTTCAAATTATTGGCTTTGTTAAAAAGAATGTCAAATAACAAAAAAATTGTTACAAGGGAAGGAGAGAGATCATGAAAACCCACTTTTTAGTTGCCAACTCTAATAATGTGCTTTTTTTTCTGTTAACTACTCCATAAATTAGACAAAACTCTGATAAATAGTCTTATAACAAAATTATTGTTTTATGTTAAATTCCATTTTGCAGTTAAAAGTTAATGTTTATTTAAAACCACTTTTGATTTAAATGATGGTTGAACACCCTAAAAATATATTTTAATGTTATTTTTTGACAAATATAAGTCCAAATAAAATATAATCGACAAGACTTAAAGTTTTTATACATGTTGCACATGGATGGTTTTATGGTTTAATAAAAATAGTAATTGTTCTTTCAAAAAAAATTTTTTTTAAATCACTGGACTTTATTGTATATTTTTAACTAAAAAAGGAAACAAATACAAAAAAAGAACCTACATCAATATAACTTGCATTGATATATGTTGTACTTGCATCATTATTCAATTCAGACAATATAACTCTTGAGTGATCATCTAAAGAAAATAGTATTTATATTCATAAATTTTAATTTATAAATAAAAATTAAATTTTTTATCTGAATGAATTATATTTAGTAAAAAGTAATTTAAACAAAATAAACAAACTAGTTAAGTTAGTCTTGAAGTGGGTTAGCAACTATATCCTAATCTAGTGAGTTAGCAATAATATTCTAAATCTTTATGCAAAAAAAAAATAATAATAATAAAAAAAAAAAAAAATTAGGAATAAAATACTTATACTTATAAATATTAAGTATAAAAAGATATACTTAAAAGAGACTTCATATTTACTTAAAAGAGACTCCAGTTAGGGTAGATTAGAGTAATATGAGCATACTAAAAGATTTCTAAGTTGTAAGCAGTGAAGTTAAAGTTGCGCATAAATCAGTGGTGCGAAATTTTGATGCTAAAATAGTGAAATTTAGTTTTTTATAAAGAAAAATATGTTAGTTAGAAATCTGTTTCATTTTTGCTCGAAAAACAATGCATAGAAACATTTAGTTTTGACTTTATTTAAAGAGAGCATTTTTATGTAATATGAGCATGCTCAAATTACCCAGCATTTTTTTCATTGAAATAGTTTAAAGTTCTAATTGCAGTGGTTTTAATTGCTTTTTGAATCAAAAATTTTAATATTTTAACAATACTAAATATTTTTCTGTAATTTAAATTTAAAAAAAAATGTAATTTTATTGTTTAAAGGTTTGAGTTAATAAAATTGAAAAAATAACAAACTTTTTTTTCTCTCGTAAAACTAAGTAGTATGTTTCAATAAAAAGTGGCTTAAAACTTGATTTTTCATTGATAAGTTTTGTTGATAATGAATCATTATATTCCAAAAATTATTTATAACTGTTAGGTTGATATTTTTTTACTTAAATAATGTTATTTTTTTGAGCTAATTTAAAGTGCTCATATTACCAAGTGGCCTGGGTAATAAGAGCACTTTTGCTACTTTTTTAAAACCACTGTATTTTTAAGAAATTTTTTTTGAGATAGCAAGTAAGCGAACCCTAAAAATTGTTTATTCACAAAAATTTTTGGTCCAGCATATTTACTTTTGAAAAAACAATTTTTGCTTAAGGTGCTCATAATACCCAAATCTACCCTATACTTAAATAAAACCTTAGATATACTTAAATGAAACCTCAGACATACTTAAAACCTCAGATATATATAAAAGAAACATCAGATATACTTAAATGAAACTGAAGATATACTTAAATAAAGCCTCAAATATACTTAAATGAAACTGAAGGTGTACTTAAATTGAATGAAGATGTACTTTAAATCCTGATTATAGAAAGTATTACACCATTCTACAAAAAAACTCTCTATATAAAAAAAATTTATAACAAAAACTCAACAATTTTTCAAATAGTAATCAAAAATTCTTACATGCTACTATATTGCTGTATCTGTTCTTTGGTTGATTATAAGGCATCTGGCTGTGTTCCCATGTAAAATTATGTGGATATGATTTTAACAGCTGCGAAAAATAAATAAAAAATATATCAAATTAAACTGCAATAATTCTATGTACAGCTCAATTCACTAATTTCACTAAAAGATTTCAATAAATGTTACTATGTGATAAAAGCTATAGTTTTAATTATGCAAATGTAACTATGTATATATAACTATGTGCATTTAGCTCTATGCAGGTGTAACCATGTTTCTTGAACATATATGTATCAACTTTTTCTCTATGAAGTTCTTCAAGGTCTGTAACAAAACTATTTTTTAAAAAATACCTTCTTAACTGTACCAGCCCCCTTAGCTTTATAAAAAGGTAAATACAGGTAAAAAAAAAAGAATAAAACTTTTACACATTATATTTATTTTTTTCATTTTACGTGCTGGCCCATGAAAAATTAAAATATAAGATAGTTCTAATTTTTTATTATCATTAACAGCTTTATGACAGTATTTGTTTTAAATATTTAATCAAACCTCACCAAATGAGATGCAAGATATAATAAAAAAACTAGCAATTTTTCAGGCCATTCTAACAAATTGTCTTTTTATATACATATTTGGTCACCATGGGTATACAAAGTTACTATAAATAGATCATGGTCTACTTATGGTAACTGTAGTAACAAACACAGTTAGTTACCACAGTTACTAAAGATTAATTTTTGGTATAAATTTTAGTTTTATTAATTTGAACATTCATTTCTGTTGAGTGTTAATTGATGAAACAGTGTAAAATATAAAATTTTAATAAGTGATTTTCTACTGATTTATATATAAATATATGTACGCATTTAAATAGCAACTAAATTTAAAATTAGTTTGTGTTCATCACAACAGTTTTCATCATGTAAAAACCAAAATGAAATTTAATTAAAAATTAATGAAAGTTAATTATTTTTAATAAAAATAAAAAATGCCAAAGTTAAATAAAGAAAAAAGGTGTTTAACAACACAAACTAGCAACTATCAAAATAACTCTGTTTACCTCGTATTCTTGTTGAAAACCATGATCACTGTTTGCATGTTGCTGAATGCAGTATTCTTTGAGATAATCTTTCATAATTGGTTTAGTACGTATGCACATATCAATTTCAATATCATCTGTCCGTACATTTTTGTATTTATTCTGTCTTCTACAATAAAAAATATTGCTTATTAATCACTTATATATTAATAATAATGATAGCAATAAAACTTAATAACGTGTATTAGTATTTATATTTTGTAATTATTTTTATAAAAATAATAATGACAATATTCAACAGGTAATCATAAACTTTAGATTTAACAACAGTCAATGAATTCAAGGCCGCCCCGAGGGTGGGTGTCTAGCCCCCCGACACCCACCCTCAAAACCCCCTTTAAAACCATTTTCGGGATGCCCCCTGAATGAAGTTGACAGTATATAAGATATAGTGTAATACATTTACATTTTATTTACTAATTATAAATGTTAAGTTGAACTTCAAATTTATTTTAATTAACATTAAATATTTTTTTTGGTAATTCACCTCCCCTCCTGAGGAGGCTATTTAATTGTGCTTATACCCCTCTATAAACTCTATAACTCGGAAATACAAACCTTGACAAAGAAGGCCGCTGCGCAGAGAAACAAGTTGAGCGCGGCACTGCCAGGGATGTGGTGGGGATTGAACTCAGAACCACTTGCTTGTGAAGCAAGCGCTCTACCACTACAACACTACTGCTTATTTAATTTATTTAATATTATTAAATAAATTAAAATTAATTATTAATAATTTACCACTACAACACTACTGCTTATTTAATTTATTTAATATTATTAAATAAATTAAAATTAATTATTAATAATTTACCACTACAACACTACTGCTTATTTAATTTATTTAATATTATTAAATAAATTAAAATTAATTATTAATAATTTACCACTACAACACTACTGCTTATTTAATTTATTTAATATTATTAAATAAATTAAAATTAATTATTAATAATTTACCACTACAACACTACTGCTTATTTAACAATAATAAAAATAAGTTTTGTAAATAAAAAATAAGCTTATAAGATATATTTAATTTCAAAATATAACTCTATAGTATATTTTAAATTTTTCTATGTTCATTACTTCAATGAAATTTATTTGAATTTTTGATTGACATTTAATGTTTCTGTAATTTTTTTTTTTCATGTTTTGTTTAATAATTGTGATAAAGTTTAATAAATTAAAAAAAATTGTTTAATAAAGTACTTTTCGATAACTCTCAATTCTATGCAGTTTAGAGGACTTTCTGTTTTAAGCACAACTTCCACATCATTATGTTAATACAATTCCATAGTCAGAATAGAATTAGAAATATAAAGTGCTGATTTTTTACAACACCTGCAAATAGTTTGCCAAATCAAAGTTTTTAAGCAAACTTATCATATTTTGTATATTTAAATTTGTTATATGCTTTCCCTTCATATTTGGAAGTATTCATCAGAAATTTGCTGATGACCGTTTTTGAAATATAATTGTTACACTACTTTCAATAGGAGGTTCTTGCACTTTATTTGTGAGTTTCAGAATCGTTCTTGCACCTTATTTGTAAGTTTCAGAACTGTTGGACACTTTTTGATTTGAAAGAATGAAGACCATATTTATTTTGAATTTTTACAACAAAATTATGAGAAAACCTATACTTTGTTGCACGTTTGGGAGGCTTAGATTAATCTTAAAACTGTTAACCAGTTCTCTAACTAGTTTTATATCTTAAAAATTTTTTTCCACCATATTTGCATTTGATTGATTTTGTTTAAAAAAAACATTGAACAACATGAATAATGGTGTAAGGGTGTAAACTTACATAAATAATGGTGTAAGGGTGTATTTGCAACTTACTTGCTATTAAACTCTAGTTTCTTTTTTATGCAAAACTTTTTCTCATAACGTCTTTTTCTTTTTCATTTTTAAAACTAATTTTAAGTTAAATGGGAAAACTAAAAGTTTTTTTGAAACTGCATTATGTTGTAAACAAATTTATAACACAATTAAAAATACAACCAGTGAAAATTAAACATGTTAATTTTGTGTACACCTCTTAGTAGATCTGATTCACAGACTTAGTAGAATCTATATCTATTTTTTTTATTATAAACTCATTAAGATTAAGAGTTACAAGTAGAAAGATAAATTACAAATTAGAAAGGTAAATTACAGATATAGATAAATAAATACAGATAGAGAGATTACAAATTTAACCAATAAAATTGCAGAAAGATTATAAATTTAACCAACAAATTTGCTGAGCAAAATTATCTACAAAAAAAGAAAAAAAATTGTTAAAATTAAATTTCGTGTCACTCTCTCCAACCTATAAAAATTAATACCACGAACCTTAAAGTTGATACCTTGATAGAAATTTAAAGTTGATACCTTTGAATAGAACTTTAAAGTTGATAACCTGATAGAAATTTAAAGTTGATAGCTTGAAAGGCCAGTCAAATCAAGAAAATATATATTCAAATTGATTGGGCAAAAACGATGAAATAATATTTCAAAAATTATTATGAAATAATAATACTTTAAAACAATCACAATAATCACAATATATTAATAAAAGTGTAACAGTCATACTATTTAATCTAGTTAGTTTCAATATTTTCATTTTAATCATTATATACCTTGATACAAGTATAACAATCATAATAAGGGCGGCCAGCAAAACAATGGCTAAGAAACCAATCAAAGCAAACATCCATGGTTTATCTAAGACTGAAAATAGTAGAACAGTTATAATAAAATTTTTCAAAAAAATTCATTGAACAAACTAATTTTGAGATCAACTGATTTGAAAAAAATTTTTGAAAAATAAATTTTTTAATATTAAAGAAAATATATGCACGTAAATGCAACACAATGTTGTTGCCAATCAATCACAAAACTTTTTTTAAATAAAAATTGAATAAAAAATGAAAACGTAAGACAAAAGCATGGATGCCATAAATATAAAAATGGCATCCCTTAAGAACTTAGTGGCAGTAGTGTAATACACAATAAACAAAGAATAATTTACTTGAAGGAGTTTTTTGGGTAGAAACCTTTAGCTCACTATAAGAACCAGTGTATTCATTGTTAGCAGCAACCTAAAATAAGAAAATAGTTATGTTTTTATAGATTTTTTATCAAGATCTTACTCAAATCTTATAAATTTAACAACCAAGAGAAGATATTAATAAACAAAATTAGATTTGAATAAAAAGGATAAAATTTAAATAACCAAAAATATCTTTTATTAGCAAATTAGATTTGACATTAGGACAAGCATAAAATAACCAAGGCAAGAAAAAATCAGCAAAAAGATTATTAGAATAATTATTGGATCAAATCATTATATTTCAACCAATGGCCTGTGGGGTACTATCTCTAATTTTCCTGATTTTTACATATCATTATCTAAACGATATAAATAAGTTAAATGTGCAATTTCAGAGTTCCAAGTGCAACAGTTTAGAAATTATAGCCTTACAAACACTCTCAGGTAGCCATTCCTCGAATGGTAAAAATAGACAACTTTGAAGCCTTATAACTTTTTTCTAACTTTCAATAAGTGGCTCATGCTTTTTAGAACTATTTTCTAGATATTTCTGTCTTAAAAATAGTGATTTTCATTAGCTTGTATCATTTTAGAAAAAAAACTGCAGCTACCTCAACTTTGGAAAAATTCTGAAAAATGCTAAAAAAATGGCAAAATGAAGTTAACCGTAGTATTTTTCTATTTATCAACAAGTCCTTACATGTTAGTTTTCTGATTAGCTACAATTGTCTGCAACAAATGGGCAAAATATAAGCAGCTTGTTATATTTTAGAAAACAGTTTTATTTAAAAATATATAGTCCACTTGACTAAAAAGTCCCATTTTCAGCCATTTGGGGATTTGCTCGTAAATTTTTCTAACACTTTGTTTTGATCTAAGAACTTGTAAAATTCACACTAAAAATACCAGCATTTTTAAATAACCCTATTTTTTAATTATCAACAGTTGAATGTGTTACTAGAAAGCAGTGCCTCTCTAATCTGCCAACTGGCCTATGTGAAGGGTGTAATTAATTATAAGTCATTTCTTAATAAAAAGAAAGATATGGTTGGTTGCCCTCTCCTAAATCTGGTCTTTATAGTAGATAGGGGCACCAATAAAGCGAGCAGTAACTTTTTAGAGACCCCTAATTATGGTTCAAATGAAGGTCTCTAAAAAGATTTAATAAATTAATTTAGAAATTTAGATACCTAATACCTAAACATTTGAATTATTTAAACTGAAACAACAAAGCACATGGGGGATATTTGAAAAACAAGTTTAGATGTTTATCTTTGTTAAAGCAAATTTGATGTCAGAGTTTTTTATTGATAACTTTTTTCAGGAATGCAGAATCTGCATCAGGAATTCAAAGTCTATTTTTGCCCTATTATTTGGTCTGGAATTCCCTAATATGTAAATATTTTTAAATATATATAAAACATTTTAGATCTGGATAAAATTTTTTATAATATATAATTTAGGTAAATAAGTGATACATTAATAGTCACACACGAAATGTCACATGCTTTGCTAAAGCAATTCAAAATTAAACTTCCTTTCATAAAAGTTGCCACGAATGGTCATCATGATAACCTTTTAAAGATAAAATCACTAATGAAAAAAATGTGGTGAACCCGAGAAACTTTCTTTTAAAAACAATTTTTAAAAACTAATTAAACTAAATCATTTATCAAACTGAATCAATGAACTTTTCAAACATTTGATTCATATTGTTCATCTTATATGAATGTAAAATTTGTATAATTGTTTTTTTGAAAAACTACTACCTCCAGCTTGATGGCCACTCCAAAAAACTACTACCTCCAGCTTGATGGCCATTCACGGCGCTGAATGAGTTACAAAAGTACTTTTTTTTAAATTAAAAAAAACTTTAAATAGTTTCTTACTTATCTAAACAATCTTAAACGAGGTGCATCTTATGACATAACCTGTACTCAACTAAAAGACATTAGTTACAGTTTTACTCAGGGAATCCCTTTATTGTTTATTATTTATATAAACAAAATTTACTTATTATCTAGTATTCTAAGTTTCAATCTTTTTGCTGACTTAAGTATTTTATACCCACTCTAACATTACAACAATTTTCACTACTATGAATAGTGTACTAGACAACTTCAATGAATGGATTGAAATCTTTTAAATCTAACACTTGCCTTTAAAGCTTTTGGATATTTTAATAGAAAAAACTAAATTGCTGCAGATATTCTGTATTAAATTCTTTGGCATAATACTTGATAAACAAATTAGCTATTTGACCTAATAGAAAAATCAATCTATTTTTTATTTATGCGTAGCTGGAGTAGTTATTATTTAAAAGACTAAAAATGCTGTCAAATATTTATGAAGACCTTTTCTTTATTGGAGATTATAAATAACAAATAAAACAATCATTACATAATTATAATAACTATCATTCATTGCATAATTATAAGGTAATAAAAAATCTGAACTCTTAATAGCATACCGAGGACTTGTGAAACTCATTTCTTCCGAATAATAGTTAAACTATAATTTTAATCCAAATTTTTAAATGTACTTTAATAAAACATTTACTTGATTATAGCTTATCTCAAACTCTTTTTTATTTTCAAAATATAACACCACCCTTCCTCTGCTTGTTCACACACACTTGTATATCATACATCTTTAATTTTATTTCATGTTATATAATTAACATAAAAAAAAAAAAAAAAAGTAAAAACAAGAAAATTTAAATTTTTAACTTTAAAATACTTGATAAATATTTTTTTGAGAAATATGCAAATGTAGTTTTTTAATTTGATTGAAATTTAAAAAAAGAAAATGTTTATGACATCAACAAGGCTAAATGATAAGACTTTTGTCGTTTACCTGCTCTGGTGATATTGGGAAAACATTTTTTGATACCTTAGCAAACATTGGTTTGGAGTCTGCATGTCAATGTTTGTCATAGAATTAAATCCAACATATGAATAATCCTACATATGCAGGTGAAAAATGGAAGTGGAATTTTGATTGCATCAATTATAGACAGGGGTGTACCCTCCAGTTTTTTCACACTCACCTTGCAGCCAACTGAAATATTTTTTATTTTACAAGGTTTCCCACTATTACAACTGAGGCTAAAAGTAAGGATTTTAGGTAGATTTAAGGAGATATTTCCTAATTTTTAGAGAGATTTGGTTGCGAACGGCAATTTTTTGAAAAAAAAAGTAAGGAGAATTAAGAAGAAAATGGTTACATTAGAAGCAAAAAATTATTTTCTTTTAATAAATTTTTTATATAAACAATAAAATTATTATAAATTATTATATTACTTTACATTTAATATATATAAAGTAATATATTAATTTATAATAATTTTATTGTTTATAAGTTTATATATAAAATTATATTTAAAAATTCGGTTTCTGTTTATATAAAAAACTTCTGTTTATATAAAAAATATATATAATATATATAAATATATATATATATATATATATATATATATATATATATATATATATATATATATATATATATATAAAATAGAAATATTGGTTTATATTTTCTTCTTTCAGGGTGGCCACACTTTTTTTGTCTGAAAAAATTAGGATAATTTAGGAGATTTTACAAGGTTTTTAAGGAGATAAACGGGGAATTTAAAAAAAAAAGAATAAAAATCTTAGGTGATTTTAGGAGGATTTCAAAAATAAAGTGACACTAAAATATTTTCATTTTATTTAAAAGTTGTACAAATGCCTACCTAAGATAAAAAAGATAAAATTAGGGCCTAAACACTGTTATTTGAAATAAACTAACATTTCTACACATACAAAAATATTTCCTTAAAAAATTTCTGCACAAAAATATTACCTTAAAAAATTTCTGCACAAAAAAATTAATTTTATACTTGCATTAGAAATTTAACATTGCACTAAATAGATAACTTTATGACTAAGTAACAAACAATAAATAATCAAATATGAACAATAAAAAATCATTAAAATACTCAGCCAATTTCAAAAATCATTAAAATACTCAGCCAAATTCAAAAATCATTAAAATACTCAGCCGATTTCAAAAATCATTAAAATACTCAGCCAATTTCAAAAATCATTAAAATGCTCAGCCAATTTCAAAAATCATTAAAATACTCAGCCAATTTCAAAAATCATTAAAATACTCAGCCAATTTCAAAAATCAAACTTCATATTTCATATTATCAAATCATAAAAAGAAATAATCAAATCAGTTGTTTTTACTGCTGTAATTTTTTCTAGTAAATCCTGCTTTTTAGTGGCATCCCTCTTTAGTGCATTTAGATTTTAGAATTGTTGACTTTCTATCAATGATTTCTGCTTCTCCGCTTGCAATGCATCTGCATCATATCTAAGCTGATGTAACTTTGTTCATTATAACTAGTGATCTCTTTATTAAAATTTTTCAGTTTAGTATCACAGTCAGTTTTTAAGGCCTTCATGGACTTCTCTTTTGGACTGCTAAAGTATAGTTTTTGTGCATCCTTGACATCTCCAATAACTGTCATAGCCAATTGAGATGATTTTTATATTTTCACTGCACATGTGGTCATGTGCAATTCTCTGCGCAACAAGAGTATCAGTTAGCACGTTATCATCCAGAGGTTGGTCATTTATACTAAATCCAAGCTCTACTTGTGCTTAGCCATGGGACAATAATAGTAACAATTGGTAAATTTTCATTAACTCCTTGAGTCTTGAAGCATCTGTAATTGAACTAAAAAAGAATCTAATCTATCACCTTTTTTTTTGAATCCAAGAAATTTCTCCTGGTTCACTTTTACAACAGTAGTTAAAAATTGTGAATACTGCAATTTGGCTTGATCAGCAGCTGAAGATGATACCTTTTTATAAGCAACTAATTTCAGCAACAACTTGTCAAATAATTCCACCATGTATAAAGGTGATAAACACATTAAGTATCTGGTAAAAAATGTGTTTAGCAAACTTTTTTTAACCATATGTTTACACATTGTAACTAAAAACTGTTGAACTTCTGTTTTAAATTACATATTTGTGCATTAGTAACTTTTTCAGAATAATCAGATAGTAAGATATTTGATTAAAGATAGGAGATTAAGTGTTAATTAAAGACTCAAAAACCATGATTATGATAGTATGAAAAATAATGGGATGGTAAATCAGATCTCTCTCTAGAGTTTTTGCAAATAAGGATAACAGATGCCACTTTCCAGCAGGCTAGAAAACAAGACTAAGCACTTGTTAAATAGTTTTGAAAGACAACAGCTCCGAAAGACTATAATAGAAATGTTTTCTGAACCACAACCTGTAGAAGAGTTGAAGCAGAAAACCATTTTGGACTCCAGGTCAGGTCAGGTTCAAGATTATCACTACCACCATACTACTGGTATATGTAACCCAGTACTACCTGCTACATGCCTTGTTGCCTTGTAAGGTTTGCTTTGTTAGGCAGAAGCTAGGAGAAACAAACTCCCACTTGAAAATCCCCTGCCTTGAGGTTCTTGGTTAAGTAAAGGCTGGTGATGGTGTCTTGATAAATTACTCATCTTAGGAAGATGATAACTGCATCCAGCTACTGTTTTGTAGAAGGCCTCTTTTGCAAAGACTTAAAGGGTAAGCAGAATAATTCTACTAACCAGCCTTGAACCCCTTTTTCATCTTTTTTGCTGGCGTAAACGTAAACCTATGTTAAATTGTTTCCTGTCTAGGATGATGAATGCTTAATCTTCTCGATTGATTTATGTGGACTGGACAATGCGCTTTTGGTGCGCATTGTCCAGTCCACATAAGGAAACCTAAATTAGGACTTTAGATTAATTAACTGGACTGAGAAAACAACATAGCTCATTGCTTAGGAGGCCGTGCTCCAGCTACGAATAAATCAAATCTTTTTAAACTTAAATCATTCCAAAAGTAACCTAAAATATAAAACATAAAAAACCAGTATTTTAGGATCATCGCCCTATTTACTACTACCCTAAAGCTGACTGACATTCTTTTTGTGATTTTCTTTGTGATGATGCTTGGGCTGATGTCTTTTCTCTCTCAGCTAATAAATACCCTTCCTACGCAACCTCCTGTAATCAGGCAGGATTAGAAGCTTTTATTCCTTCTTGCCAGTTCCAAGTCATTCTACTCCATGGTTTTTCACCTTCTTGTGCAGCTGCTATATCTAACAGTAATCATTTTATAAATCTTTTTCAAAAGAACAACTTTTTTGAGAACAAACGGCTATGTATTATTGCAAAAAATTATGTAAAAAGGTGATGTCTGATGCTAAGCTCAATTATTTTCAGTTCACTAAATCTTGTATTTTATCTTATAAATTAGGCTTCAACAAGTCATTAACAAAATCCATTCTCTTCCTTCCATTCCAATTAAACAGGTTAACCCATTGTTAGACATTCAAATCACTCCAGCTTCTGTTGCTAAAGTCATATCTCAATTAAACTATTTTATGACTTGTAATCCAGACAACATTCCTGTCATAATCTTATTAAAGTCTTACATAATTGTTGTACAGAACTTTAGTTCTCTCTTAACTTTTAAGGTTTTTAGCTCTTCAATCATCAAAATGAAGACAACAATTAAATGTAAAAACTCTTTAAGGCTCATAACAATACTGAATTTTTCAAATAACCAAAACTTAAGTATTTTGTCAGTAAAAAAATTATTCCAACATTCAAGTAACTCTCTTTAGTTCTTTCTAAACTATTTAACTGGTGCTTCAATGACTCTTGCTTTCTTGCCTGCTGGAAAATGGCATCTGTTGTTCCAATTTTCAAAAACTCCAGATGACATTTTAACCCTTCTAGTTATTGTCTAATCAGTCTTCATTCTGTTATTAGCAAGGTCTTTGATAACAAACTTTTTAGCTGAGACACATTCAAAAAATCAAAAAACATTTATTAGTTTTGAAATTCATAAATTAAATAAGACAACTATTTAAAGAATAAAAAACCAAAAATTAAATACTTTTTTTTATTAAACAACTTATTAATAATTATTTATTATAAAAAACATTTATTAAAAAAAATTTTAAACTTATTTTAAAAAATTTAAAATTTATTAAAACAAATTTATTAACTTATTAAAAAAATTCAAAGCTATTAGTAACTAAACTACTTTTAAAAATTTTGGTTGTGATTTTTTAATATCATAAAGTTGTATTGTGCAACATGTAAACAATACTTTTTTACAACCATTGCATTATTATAAAATAATAACTTGAAAAATGCTTTTTGGTTTAAAATACAAAATGTTGCGACTTTTTTTTAAAGTAAATATAATGCATATTAACTTGAAAAATAAGAATATATTTAATTTACTTTTCAATAAAAATTAAACTTTTGTCAAGTTTTTCAAAATGCTAACTAACTTACACAGTGCAAACACACACAACACACAATATAGCTATTAAAATTAAAAACAAAGAAATAACCTTCACAATATATTGAGTTTCACTTTTTAGCTGTGTTATATCAAGAATGGTTTTTTCTTCTGAGTTTTCTAGCAGATCAGAAACAGGATGCTGGATTGTTTTAACTAACTCATTGTTACTAGAAAATAAATTAACTTCATAAAACAATATATCTCCATTAACATGTTCAGGTGGAGACCATGATAATGTAATTGAATTGTGACTTGATGTAGTCATGGTTAAACCAACAGGTGGAGTTGCTTCTAAATATTTTAAAACAATATACACTTTTATACCTTGCACAAGCAAAAAACATACACATAAATACACAATGTTTTTAAAAGTATACTTTTTTTTTTGTGTGACTTAATTGTTTTACTTTAATGCATTTTCAGTTTCTTTTTTGTAAAGTTTTTTAGTTAATACTATTCCTTTTTTTAACATGTAACATATTTTGATACTTGTTATTTCTACTGTTGCTATAAAAAAATAATTGTGATTGTTATCATATTGTTATTGTTAAAATATTATTATATAATATAATAATAAAAATAATGATAAAAATTGTAAGTATAAAAACAAATTCAATTTATATGTGTTATTTTTATTCTTATAACTATTTTTCTTTTAAATAATTATCATTAATTATCATTAATTATCATTAATTATCATTAGAAATTTACTTCATTTTTTCATAATTTTTGTTAGAAGTTTTCATATTTTAGATTAATTTTGTTAATATTGACTCTTTATTTATTATTATTATGTTTTTATCATTATTTTGTTTATATTTTTTGTTATTAAATATTAAATTTTACATTTATATTGAACTGCAACAATTAACAACTTTTTCAGATTGCTTGATTGCGATGATGAATCAAAAGAAAAAAGAGTTAAAGAACTATTTTAAAATATTTGCTTAGCTAGATTAGTTAGATTAGTTGAACAACCAAAAAAGTCAAAACAAAATAAAAAGTTAAAACATAATAAAAAAAACCTTATATAAATTTTAAACAAGATTTTAACTATTAAGTTCTTATATTAGGTGTGGTTATACTAGGTGTGCTTATATTAAGTCTGCTTATATTAGGTCTGCTTTGCCTAAACTGGCTGAAATTAGAGCGTAAAACTTTTTTGAAAAAGATTGCACCTCCCCAGTGTGCATAAGATATGTTTAAGATGTCTAGAACACATATTATTTTGTTTTTTAGATGACTAAAACATATCCTGTGCCTACTGGGTCAGATCCTATATGAATAATTATTAAACTTTAGAATAAAATCAAGTTATATTTTAGGGCAAACTTTAGTGATGCAATTTTTCTTTTAGAAAATTATAAAATTTTTGATTTTCATTTTTATCATATATTATAGAATTCAGGCTTAATAAAACAGTCAATAAAGTCATATATTATAGAATTCAGGCTTAATAAAACAGTCAATAAAGTCATATATTATAGAATTCAGGCTTAACAAAACAGTCAATAAAGTCATATATTATAGAATTCAGGCTTAATAAAACAGTCAATAAATAAGTCAATCTTAAAACAACATTTTCTAATAAGTTTATTTAAAATTTCAAAAGTAACTTCAATTAATAAGTTAACACAGTAATATAAAAACATACTTACTGCCTGGTTTTGTTGGTATTAATGTTGCGGATGATTCACCCCAACCTCCCCCAGTTTTTTCTTGAACTTCAAACTTATACTGACTGTATGAATCTAACTTTTGAAGAATAAGATGACGACGGCTTGATTTAGCATCATCAATTGTACCATTCTCAGTGTTCTTTTTAGAAAAGTACATTTCACGCTTACACAAACTTTTTTTGCATATACCTATTTTCCAAAAACTAATTAGATATTCTGTTAGGATTCCATTAATAAATCTTGGAGGATACCACTTTATAATAACTTTTGGTGTAAATTTATCATCCTCGTTGACCTCTGATGAATATTCGAGATTTTGTGGAGCAGAAGGTACTTGTTAAAACAACAACAAACAAAAATATTATGTTAATTATACTGAGAAACATAAATATACCATACATGAACAAATATAAATATATCTTACATGATCATATACATAAATACATCATACATGAACATTTTATTTTAAAAATTTTTGTTGTTCTACAATTAAAAATTAAACTATATTTATCTAAATATTATTACTACAACGTTTAACACTGTTTCCCTTTCATTTTCAAAGTAGTTTTAATAGGTTACTGGGCTTTTCTGAACTCGAAAAATTGCGTTCCGAAAATGCGGTTATTCAGAAAGATCTACCGAACAAGTTGAAACTTTTTACTTTTTCAAATTTAATTATTATTTATTAGTGTAGAAATATTAGATGAATTATAATAGAAACATAATATAATAGAAGTAAATACAGAAAATAGTTTAGCATTTTATATATTACATTTTTATTAGATAAAAAGTAAAAAGGATCACCCCTTTTAATTTTTAAAATTGTTTACATTTTGTTTGTTTTAGCTTTTTCTTATAATTGATTTGTTTTTATACTTTTATATTTAGGAAAATAGAGGGAATGGATGAGGCCTACTTTTTATGCACTTTTTTGCACTAAAAAATACTAATACTTCATAAAAGTGTTTATTACTACTTTTTAATTAATTTTTATTTTAAAAAAGTATTAATATAACTCAATATACATTAAACGCTATCATTATATATTGAATACTATTATAATATAATAATAAATAAAACAAAATAAAACCAGCCTTGCTTATTTTATTAGGTTGATTATTATTTTATTGACATTTTTAACTTTTTTTGTTCATTTTTAGAAATTTAAAAATAAATTGAAATTTTGAGCCAATATGCAGTGGTCAGAAATACTTGAAAATGCGAAATAATTCAAAAATACTAATTTTTAAAAACAAACTCAACTTTTATGACTTAATAATTTTCAAACCTTCAAGAAAGTTTAGTGAACTGAATTATTACATATATATATACAATGAATTATTACATTTCATTCCATTAAAGGAGCAAGGGTAGAAAAATAATTATAGAAACTGAAAAATATCAAATATTTTCACTGTTTAAGGCTAAATTTTTAAATATGTTGACTCCAGTTTTACAAATTTGGAGATAATTTGCAGCAAGATTATTCTTAAAAGAAGCTCAGTGTAAAGGGATTAACTTGAAAGTTTACAGAGAGTAAAGAATGCCAGGGATTAAATTGAAATGCTTTAAAACCATACTCCCTTATGTCCCCCTTTCAAAGTTAAAACAATTTGTTCACAATCCTGAATTGCGCAGCAAATTTACCTATGTTGCCGTATTTTTTTTGCGGTCAAATTTTCACAAAAAAATTAAAAAGTAAGATAAAAATTTGCAAGGACATAACTTTTGATTAAGATATTGAACAAAAAAAGTTGTGTACACAAAAAAAGTTGGGTACTATTGTCCAAAATTGTTTTTAAAAATGCAAAACTTTGGAAAACATTTCATAAAAATGAAAATGTTAATTGCATAGCTTAAATTTTACGTTTTCCAATGAATACCCATTGGTATTCATTGGAAAGCTTAATATACGAGCTTTGCATAATAGTAAAAATAATTTTGCATAAGGTAAAAATAATTTTGTTTACTGGTAACATAACAAAACCAGTTTTTATGGTTATTTGTGTTATACCTATTTTGTGTTTTAATGTTATTTTTGTCATTATTAACAATCATTAACAGTAACTTTTCTTATGGTCATAAATATTTGTTGCGTGTCTCTTACTTTTTTTAATAAGCTGCTTTAGAAACACTTTCTTTCTCTCTCCCCTCTCTCTTAAATGAAAGTTAAATGAAAATTAATAAAAGGAGCATTAATGAAACTTATGTAATTACTGAGCTCTGACATATTTATTAATACCACAATTAATAATGACCATGTATGAGAAATACTTTTGAGTTGCTTGCAATTTTATTATATAAATGTTCAAATTGTTTAACTATAAGTGTACTTCGATTGTTCAAACATTGCAATAAATAAAATCCCTTTAGCTCAAATATTTTAGTTAATAAAATATCTTACCAAGTTCTAGTGTTATTTGACAGCACCAAGCAATGCTATTAGTTTGTGTTTTTTAGCCTTTTTTAATTATTTTAGAGACACAAAGTAATGTCTGTAATGAGAGCTTAAAAATATTCAATGCGCGCTATTGTTACTGTGTTTTGTGTTGATAGAGCTAAGCTGATAAAATTATTTTTTTTATTCTCGATGTTTTCTTATATATTATTATAATTATAATTCTATTAACAATAAAATGCAATTAAAACTTTTGTAATTAAAAAATATAACTTTTTATTTTATTTCTTTTTTTAAGGTATTGGCAGGCTTTACTTGACTTTCCTCTTCTGGTACCTGCTGTGTTGCAACAGATTTTAAAAAGAACTAGATTTTAAAAAGAACAGATTTTAAAAAGAACTCAGCTATACTTGACTTTCCTCCTACATTAACATCAATTAAGTTCTTTTAAAAATAACTTTTTTGTTGTTAACTATAAGCAATGACTGATACGATGAATGATGACACTGCTGACACTGCTGACACTGTTAACTATAAGCAATGACTGATACAATGAATGATGACACTGCTGACTGCTGACACTGTTAACTATAAGCAATGACTGATACAATGAATGATGAACTTAAAATAACATTTATAGACAAATTTGTATTTAATTAAATTTTTTTAAATGATATATCAAGTTTTATTGTAATTAATGATTTAATCACTAATAACCCTATTGCAGGTTGCTTACTGCTAGTAATTACAAACACATATAATCAAAAGCACAAGAGAGTTAATTTTTTTTAATCAACAAATGTTAAGTAAACAAACAATAATAGTATTTAAAATATAATTTATAATATACATTAAACAATAAAACTTTCAAATTTTTGTAGTTTTATTCTGTAATAAACAAAAAAAATTTTAATTTTACCTAGAAAAAAAAACCTTAGTTGGTTATTCCATATGAAATCACCTTGCTTTTCAAAAGTACCCTAGAGTACCACCTCAGTATTGCTTCAAATTTTGACCACCCAAAGGTTTTATGGAAGAAAAAAAACACAATCACGAAGACTTCAGCTTGATTGACCAAACTGTTTAATGGTTATGATTGAATCAATATTAACCAAAATCAGAAAAATTTTGAGTATATGGAACTTACAGCAGATTTTTTTGATTTTTGACAGACCAAAATTTAGTAATGAAAAAAAGTAGATCACCTGAAATTTTGCAGGTGTTTTTAACTGATTTTAAACAGTTTAAGTACCTCAAAGTTGCTAAATAATGCAATATTAAGAAAAACATTAAAAACTTTTATAAGCTATATGCTAAGAACCTTTATGAGCTGTATATAGGTATTGAACAGTTCAATACCTACACACAACAGTGCGATTTATTTTTGTTACTTTTGCGTACTTAGTGTATAAACAGCTCATGTGAAAATTGAAATTTTACATTACAAGTTAATTTAAAATTTGCAGCAGCCTGTTTAAATATCTCTTTCTTAAAAAAAATAAACTACATACACTTTGCAAGTATAGAAAATAGTGTAAACAGTTAAAATAAATTATGAAACTTTTTACTGTAGAGGTTCTAAATATAGACAAGCAACAAAAGATTAAAAGACCTATACTTTATCTTAAAACATGTAAGTAGCCTTAGATGTACATTGTAGCCTTAGATATACAGTTCTATTTTTTCAAGTATGTATTTGTTTAAACTTATGCATGTATAGATTTTATAATATAATTTACATGATTATAACTTAAGTGTAAAACTTTATTATTGTATTTAGCAGGTTCTTTTTAATTATAATTTAACATGTTTAACTCTTTGTTTTAATTGAATATTGTTTATTTTTATTGATTAGTAAAAAATGATACAGAAATGTTGTGTGGGTAATGTTTTGAATGAAGATTGTGACAAAATGCTTTATTGAAATAGAAAGAATAAAGCTAAAAGATTTTGTGAACACTGATGTTTTAACTCAAAAGTTAGGATAACACTTTTAAACCAAATAAAAAGATATATTTTTGCCATATTACTATAATAATATAATAGAGAATTGTGTAAATCTAACGTTTCAACAGCACGTCAACTTAACATCAAACCTAGTCAAAAACTTTACATTAACTGTTTGAATGAACTCAAATTTGAACAGATTACAGAAAGTGTTATTCAATATAAAGTTGATAATTATTATAGTTGTTCAGACCTTTATAAGAAAGCTTTAAATAAGAGTGTGTCTTTATAGGAAATATCTTCTTTCAAAAATTTAAGCTAATGTGAATAAATATAAGTATGGTGCGAAGCATTCTCATAACACCACCAACTACATAAATTATAATTTAACAAAAGCAATACTTTATCATTTTATGTTTGTTGATTTTAAATATTAATAACATGATTTTAGGGTTTATATGAATATTGGTTTATCTGTGCATATATATCTATATATATTTGTTTTGAAGTAAGTTAAACTTTTGTATTTAATGAATATTTATGGTTACTTTTTTATATATGTTGCTTGTGTGTTCTGTTTGTTTCAGGTATACTTTAACGATTAAAAATTACTGTTGGCTCTGATTTGTGTACATTTATATAAAAAGTTTTTTCAATAGAAATGTTTCATATTTCTCTGTGGAATTTCATTTTTCAGTCTAGTTCAAGCAACTGCATTAAGTATAACAAAACTTAAATTTCAACTGATTACAGAAAAGGTAAATATAAATTTGATATTGAACAGAATTATAGTTGTTCAGACCTTCATTAAACAATTTTAAATAAGAGTGTGTCTTTATAGAGAATATCTCCACTCAAAAATAGTAAAACGTGTCAAATTAAGATATGGAAAGAAAATAAAAGTTGAAAAAACTGGAAAAAAGTGTGACAAACCTAATAGCATCAGTGTTGGATTTAGACCATTGCACATTAACTTTGCTTTCTTTTTGGAGTTTAATAATTAAATTGATAGAATATGGTTTTTAAGTGTTGTGTCACTGGATGCAGAGGTAACTACCATATTACAAAGTCTGTGATTATATTATATAGTCTTTTTTCAAAAAAAAAAATTTGGATGAACAAAAAAGATGGATATGATAAAATGAAAAAATGGAAGTGCTATACCAAGACATAATACTCCAGATAGCCAAAATAGATTTATTTGGAAAATCATTGCCTTAAAGACAATAAAAAAAGTTTTCGTTTACGGAAAGTTAAAAACAAAACATCCACTATCTGTATTTTCTTGTGTAAATTAAATTTAAATTCTGACTCCACAAGCACCATCAAGACCAACTACTAAATCATTGTCATCTTCAAGTGTGCTTAATAAAATTAAGGATTTTGTGAAAGCAGGTTTTTTAGATAAAACAATATTTAAAACTATATCTTTTTTAATAATATCAAATATCTATGAAAAATGATTACATTTTCAGTCTGCTGATATATTGGACAACATTGGATGTTCCAAAGTTTATTTTAAAAATAAAAAATGATTACACCCTTAGATAATCATTTATCACTATGAAGTTAAGTGCACCATAAAAATTTTTCTTACAAACATGAATATTATTGTATGTGTTATTTATCTCCATAGTGCAATACACTATCTGAATTCTTTACTAATTGATTACAAAAAAAGTAATATTACTAAACAGATAATTAAGTATGAACTCATTAATATATATTGTTAATGCTAATATTATTTATATAAAAATATTCTCTTGATTAATTGTCAATTGAGTACTTTTCATTGTTAAGAAATCTTTACTCTTGATAAAGTAAAAACTTTGAACAACCAAATCACTGATGACAAAACCAAGTATATATCTGATGACAAAACCAAATATATCACTGATGACAAAACCAAGTATATCATTGGTGACAAAACCAAGTATATCACTGATGATAAAACCAAGTATATCATTGATGACAAAACCAAGTACACTGATGATAAAACTAAGTATATCACTGAAGACAAAACTGATTTCTAAAGTTTGAAATTGTTGGAGATGATAATTTTTAAAAATTTTATTTTGAGAAATGTTCTATTTCTTAAAGGCAGTTTATTCTACTAATAAATAAAATTTATGCTAAATAGTTTACATATCAAGGATGTAAATTTTTTGGAAATTCTGTTAAAAACTTTGGTAATTCCAATTTTTTTTTATCAAATATTTTGATAAAATTATTAACATTAAAAGAATTTAAGAATATATTTGTGCTAGAGATAAAAATCATGTTGTTTATTCATCAAACAATGATATATGAATGAACTTTCTTTTAAATTTGACAAAAACAGTCAAATGGCTCTTGAAAAACAAGTTTATAAAATAAAAACTTCAATCAATTAAATTTTTCTCATACACATTGTGGAATGTTGAACTAGTAAAACCTTTACTAACTGCAAGTCATTAGCATGTTTGACTCTGACATTAGTGAACCTATTAAAAAAACATATGGAAAAATTCAAGAATTAGGTGGGGCCATTTTTATAACTGTTCAGCAAATATTGCAAAAAATTACCATTAAAAAAAACAAACTATATTTGAATATTAGTATCTTTGCTAACAATTCAGAAGTTTGTGTGACAAATGTATATAATGCGAGAAAATATTTTTTTCCATGTACTTTATAATCTTTGGGCTGTTGAAAGCAAACTATCTGAAGAAATTAAAGTGACTTAGGCTTTCATTGCTAGCTACATCAGTAGAAAAGATCCTCCAGTTGAAGATACATCATTATGTTTTGACCAATTTGGAGAATATGTCAGAGAGAATAATCATTGTGGTTTAAATTTATTTAGAGATAACATCTGCCATTGGGTATCTTATTCATACATTTTACTTCACCATGTTTAAACTTTTGTCATGTTAGCTTATCTAACTGCTTTTTGATGGTACCTGACTTTAATGGATTTAATTTTATATTATATGTGTGTATATATATATATATATATATATATATATATATATATATATATATATATATATATATATACATATATAGCATAATTTATATATATATATATATATATATATATATATATATATATATATATATATGTATATATATATATATATATATATATATATATATATATATATATATATATATATATATATATATATATATATATATATATATATAAATTATGCTAGTGTATTCTACAAACAGAGTGCTCAATGTTCTTAAAGAACAATAAGCAATAATAAATTAGTAAAAACACTTATCTAATTTTTTCTTTCTTCTACACAGTGTTTCACCATCAGTAGGTTCATCAAGAAGAATCTTCCTGATTAACCTACTGATGGTGTAACACTGTGAAGAAGAAAGAAAAAATTAGATAAGTGTTTTTACTAATTTATATATATATATATATATATATATATATATATATATATATATATATATATATATATATATATATATATATATATATATACATATATATATATATATACATATATATATATATATATATATATATATATATATATATATATATATATATATATATATATATATATTAGGGCACTGTTTTTTTTTAGTTTTGAGTTGAATCTCGAATCGTAGCTGGTCTTGATTTATGAATCAAATCACAAATTGAATTAGAATATGAGGAAATCCAAATTTAAGCACCTTTTTTGAAAGAAAAAAAAATCTACTTTAAAAATTTTTTTTGCCAGGAGTAATTTTTTAGCAGAACAATTTTGAAAATTTGTTGTTTTTTTAAGAATAATTTTGTTTGGAAGCAGTATTACAATTACTTTACTCTGGCTGAGATAAATAAATACATTTTGATAGCATTTTATTGTTGGATATCTGAAAAAACAAAAACACAAACAAAATAAATTAAGTTGTGCTTTTTTGTTTTTTTTTTAAATTGTGTGTGTGTGTGTGTATATATATATATATATATATATATATATATATATATATATATATATATATATATATATATATATATAAAATTAATATTTAAATTAATTTAGACGATCAGAAAAATTTAGAAAACTTAGAAAAAATCAATTGATTGATTGCTTGCCCAAACCAAAACCCTCAGTCAATAGCAAAAAAAATTAAAATAATAACAGAGTTTTTGTAGGTCAAAATTTATCATCAACAGCTAAATCAAAGTGATTGTTGAAGAAAGATTTTATTCAAGATCATCAATGTAAAAGTAAAGATAAGTGTGATCCATGAAGGATAACTTTAATATTAAGAAAAAAAGATAAAAACATTAGTAAATATTTTAGCTATAAACCATACAAATAGAGTTTATGGAGAATACTAGCATGCTAGACTTATTATTGAAAGCATTTAAAATGTCAAGAGCATTCCTTCACTGGCAGAACTATGAACTTCTAAAAATGTCTTCAAATTTTAAAGTTGCAAATTATCAATTTTCCATGACTTTGGTGTCCAAAAATGTTAATGTTTATTTAAAAAAAAAAGTTTTATTGGGGGGGGGGAGTGATTTAGGAAGAGATTTAAAGTCTTAGAGTCTATTAATACCATAGCCCAGGCCATTATTTTACATCACCATTTTGAGTTTAAATGATAAACCTTTGCAAATTTTTCATAGTGTAATTTAAAAAAAAAATTATTCTTTTCCAATCTCATTATCAAAGTAAGAAAAAATTCTGTATGCTTTTTAAAGAAAACTGATTGTTAACATTTTCATATAAAATAAAAAATATATATAACTAAATTAGTTAAAATAAGAAAAATTATTTTTCACTTTCATTATTTATCATTAAAAAAAAAAAAAAATCTTCATATCTAAAAATATTTGAAAGGAATGTAAAATAAAAAAAAAAGTAATATAAAGTAAAATTGTAAAATAAAATTCACCTCCTTCAAGTGTAGAAAACAATAGATGAGCAGGTGGTCCTTTAAATTGTTGAGTGATAGCTTTCAACGTAACAGAATAGTTAGTGAAAGGATTTAAATCTGTAACTAAAGTTCCGATTTCATTTTCAATAAGAAAAGAAAAAGAAGTGTTAACAAATAGAGAAGTTTTAAATGGTTGAAAATCAAGAGAATAACCAGTAAGATCTCCTCCACTCAAATATAGAGGAACTTTTTGCCATTTGAGATAAACAGTTGAAGCTGTTCGATTATAAATTGAAAACCCTTCAGGAGCTATTTGAGGCTCTAAAAAAAATAATCAAATCATTGTTTATTTGTTAAAGAACTTGAAATTATGTAATTAAAACATCTGTAAAAAATTTGTAAGAAATTAAAATATTCTATAAATATTAGAAAGTATTTAAAAATTTAAACAATTTTTAAAAAGTGATATAAGTTATCTTTTTTTTGTTGTTGTTTATCTTTCTCTCTGAACACATTTTTATAAAAATGATTCTATATTTTAAAAATATTAAAAAAAATATTTATGTTAAAACTATCGCCTGGATTAAAGTAAAATTTGACAAACAATCTGAAGTATATATATTAAAACATTTAAAAAAATATATATTTAAATATTTATAAGTAAATATACTCAAACATTTTAAAATAAATAAAATTAAACATTATAAAGTAAACATTGCGATTAAAAAATAATAAATTTGATTTGACTAAATTTGATTTGATTTAATTGATTTGACTAAAATTGATTTGATTAAACTTGCATTTTAAAATCTGTTTCAAAAAACAAAAAAATCTAAATTAGTAAAAATATCATTTTTTGTAAAATTTTAATTATTGGAAAAAATTTAAATCGAATCAATATAAAAATAAATAATCTTGAATTTGAAAATTTTTTTACGATAAAAAATTACGTTTTTGCATGTAGTTTGTGCAATATATTTATAAATTCAAACATTAATCTCATCTAAAACTAATTTAATTGGTTGTTATAAATTTATTTCTTGCTTTTTGTAAGAGAAATATTGAAATTGAACTTTTGATTTGAATAAAAAAGTTGGCAATAAATAAAATGCAACTTTTAAATGTCAAATTTTTGACATTCGTACTTATTATTTAAATTTCTTCTTAATTTAAAACTTTTTAAATCAAAAAGAAACCATGATTAAATTACCTTATAAGTATTACATTATAACTGTATATTGATATGTAAACATCATAATCAATAACTATCATCACCAACTACCTTATAAGTATTACATTATAACTACTACATTATAAGTATTAACTGATAAACTACCCAAAATAAAATAAAAATTTTATACTAATAGTTACATAGTTTTTAGTAATATTTTTATAAATTTTTGTTGATTTGTATTTATGCTTTTGTATTTTATTGTATCAAATAATACCAACCTCCAACTTCAGTCTTAGCAAATATAGTAGCTGCATTTCCATAAACTACTGTTTTGTATTTTATACTGATTTTATACAATGTATTAGGAAGCAAACCAACTATTTCGTATGTAGAAGAATCGTTTATTTCTTTTTTAGTGATATTACTTAAATTGCTACTAATGTTAAACATATAAATAAGAAGAACTTTTGTGATGACTCCATTCAATACTTTCGGTCTTTTCCATTCCACAATGATAGATGTGGATAATTTTTTTACTTCAAGATATTCTGGTGCATCTGGAGCTGAAACAAAGAGAGAAAGTGTAAATATAACAATTATATAGAATGAATACTAAAAAAATTACAAGTTTATAAACAAAACTATTACAATATTTCTATTATGCAGTTTTAACTTTTTAGAATCGTTAATGCACAAAACCAACGAACAATAAAAGTGCTGACCAGATGATTACTATTAGGATGGCCATTAGTAAAACATTTTACTAATTTTGTCTATAAATCTTATTTATTGTAAAACATTTATATAGGCTAACAGGGCCTCAAACAAAAAATTGAAAATGTCTTTTATAAGCTTTTTTGAAAAGTATTAAACTTTGGAATAATAACAATTTAAGTTAAAAACCAAAGTATTAATAAATACAGATTTACTTAATAATACTTTAAAAGAGTATTTAAAAACAACTATATAGGTAATCATATTTTTTTCCTATGTTGGGCTTTGATTAATTAACCAGATTTTTGGGTTTATTAACAGAATGTTGGATCCAGGAACATACAAATTAAATTTTAAAAGTTTCTAATATTATAGGAACTCTTTTTTTTATTGGAGGTTTTTTTAATATAACTAAAAATACAAAAGTACACCTACTTAGAGGCTTTTTTAATATAACTAAAAATACAAAAGGACACCTACTTAAAAAGGTAAATTTTTCTTGAATAATTTCAATTTGCTCACCTTTGGCTGTTAATTTTAGCATTTGACCAATTTTATAAAAATAAGAAAGAAACATAGCTATTACTGTTTTTAAAGCTAAGGTTCTTTTCCACTGTAAAGTTTGAAAAGTACTAGGTTACAATCAAATAAAGTGTTTATAAATACAAAATAGGAATAGTTCCTAAGCATTGATATGCAGGCAAAAAAAACTAGCTGAATAAAAGTTTTTAGAGCATGGAAGGACAAATATTTGATGCAAAAAAATCAAAAAACGGTATTGTCAGAAAATAAGTTATTAGAGTCTAAGTATAAGTTATTAGAGTTATTAGGATGTAAGAAATTTGTTGATTAAAGACTCAAAGGTTCTAATAATAGAAAGAAGACTGATGATAGATAATACTGGGATAATAGTAGTAAGCAATAATGTTTATATTTTATATAAATATGCATGTATATTAATATGTAAATATCATCATGATCAATAACTATCATCAGCATCATCAAGTTTTAGTCTTTCTATTTTATGTAATAAAATTATATTTTATATTTTTTATTTATAATTATATTTTATAAAATTATATTTTATATATTTATATTTGCTTAACTAGTAGCAACTAGTAGCTTTCTATTTTTCTTTTCTATATTCTTCTTATAATCTTATAATCTTCTTGTCTTAACTAAAGCATTTTATTTCCTTAACTAATGTTCGTTCATACAATATAACAAACCTTCTCCAAGATTTCTTACTTCTACCCCTTCTAGTTTTTCCATAAGCTGCAACCGCTCTATATGCTAATACCGAAACTACTTTAATCTTCTCTGACAAATGTTGTTTGATACAAAGTTTTTTCAATCTACGTTCAAGATTATGGCTCCTATTCTTGTCTTGTTAGTTTTATACCACAAGTCCATCTTATCTTCTTTTTCAACAAATACTACAACATATAAATACTAAAGTTTATATAAATATGTTTACATAAACTTTAGTATTTATATGTTGTAGTATTTTCCATCAACATAAATAGCAAACATATGTTTATATCCATATATATCTATATTATGTATGCATAAATATGCATCTTACTAAATCCAAGTAAGTATAGAAACTTTTACATTTACTCATTTTCCATCAAGCATAGTTAAGTCAACAACAGTTTTAATTTTATGAAACCATGCTTTTCATTACTAAAAAGATTTAGATCTAAAATATAATCCTTGAGATTTTCAATTTGTTTTTTAGGACTTACTTCTTCTTCTGCAATGAGTTCATTGGTTTCTTTTTAGTATAGTAGTTGAAGACATCTACAGAAATGAGGGCTGGAAAGTTTTGGATTATTCTAAATTTATATATATCCCCAATTCTTAACTTTAAAGGAATTACTGCAGTTTGAAATACAGAAATTTCATTCTGTATTCCAGTAGTAAGATCAGTATCATCAAATCTTTGATTGTAAATACTTTGTGAAGATGCCCCATCTGTGCCATATTTCAAATTAAATACTCCACTTGCCCAGTTTTACCTAAATTCTGATGCTGTTCAGACTTTAGTTTCAAAATTTTAAATAAAGTATGGTTAACCATGCTCTGTAAACTACACTTTGCAGATGTTTCTGTAATATGCAAACACTCTGGGTAACAATCTACTTTTGATTTTAGGATTGTTTTTAATGGGGGATAAATGTCAGCATTTTGCATCAGAGTTTCAAATATAATAATATTGTGAATCACTCGAACCCCAATCAACTTTAAGTAACAAAGCTTGATCTGCAGACATAAAAAAGTGATAAACATCATTGGCCTGTGTTTATTACTTTTTTTTGGTTTACATGTTTGATTTTTAGAAAAAATTGTAATACTGATTCCCAAATCTGATTTCTCAGGACTTGATTTTGCACGCACAACAGCAGATTCTGCTGACTCTACAGTTGAATGGATTTTAGCCAATCTAAAATAACATAATCATTATTGTGTAAAGTGTTTCCATAATGATAATGCAAATTTTTGTTTGGGTTATCAACTTATTTTTTTATGTGCTAAAATTATTTGCCCATAGTTCCACACTTGTGTCACTTGAACTGTTTTCCTAAGTACCATTTCTTAATTAAAATGATGCTATAAAAAATGTAAAGTAAACTTTTACAAATTAATGCCCTTTCAACCCTAAACAAACATAACAGGATTTAATTAACATAACATGACCTTAAACAGAACATAACTTAAAATAACAGGATTGAGTATTTTTACTGTGAGGCTATCACTAGAAAAACCATAGAAGGTTTAAAAACCCCTCCTAATTTTAACCACATTTAAGATGATTAAGGGATCTTATACTTGAATTTTTTTCTGAAAACAGCTAAATTACCAGGTCCCCATCACGAATATATATATATACATACATACATACATACATATATATATATATATATATATATATATATATATATATATATATATATATATATATATATATATATATATATATATATATATATATATATTGATATTAAGACTGTTTTGTATGATAATAGAACAAAACCCATAATCGTAAAAGAGTGCTCAATATTAAAAAAACAAATTTTTTAATTTGTAAAATTATTGTATTAACAAAAAACAATACAGTTTTAACTAACACTAGTCATCTTCAGTTAAAACTAAATATTTTAAATTTGTTAAAATTCCGATAAAGGTGTCTTTAAAAAAACAATGCAAAATGTAATTATTCTTGTACAAACTAATAGTAATATAATTACAAAATAAAATAAAATCAAATCGAAAGTTTATCATGTAATACTTAAGAAATAGGAAATTACAAAAGAATAGGTAAAAATATACGTCATATGTGTAACTAAACAGAAAGTGTCATTTGGACATGGTTAACCTGTTTATTCATACCAGGATTTAACCATTTTATGAACATGCTTTAAGTTTCAACTCGAATTTGTTAGATACTGAATCTAAAACAGAAAAACACTTATCACTTTTTTGAATGAAACATTTTTCATTAGCATGGAGATGCTTATAGATATGAGACTTTTTGTCTCTTTTGTAATATTCAGATATCTGCGTCTTGAGATGGCAAGTAGTTTTGTCTATATAACAGGAGTTTCATCATGCACATACGAATTTATACACCACGAACGATTTGAACTTTAGAGGAATAGGATCTTTAGAAGAAAAGAAATTAGAAATTTTTAGTGAGGTAAATACTAATTTAATATTTGCAGAACGGTAATACTTTTTAGCAATTAAACTCAGCCTTTTTTTTAGTTAAGTCAGATATTTTTTCCAAAAATAGCAGTTTAAAATAAGACTCTTTGATTTTTGATTGTGGTGGAGTATTTGAGAAAATCTTGTTTAAATATAGTTATATATTTTTGAAATTAGCCAAGATGGGTAAATGTTTATTTGAAAAACTATAAAGAGGTCATTTATGTCAGAATGAAACCCATGTTTAGTACTATTAACTTTAAATTTTTGACATTCAATCAAGTCTCATCCTTTTTCTGTGACTGTTCCTAAATGCTCCAAAACTCTTATTTGCCTAGTTTTTCTCCTCAAACATCAGTTCTTTGGAATTCGCTTCCTTCATCTTGCTTTCCTGATTCATATAATTTGCAATCCTTTAAGTCATCTATCAATCGTTATCCTGCTCTACAATCTTCATCTTTTCTCTTCCAGTAACTTCCAACTTTAATTAGTGGTTGCTTGCAGCCTTGTTGGAAGTAAAGATGTTTAAAAAAAAAAAAATGTTTTATCAATTAAGCATTTGATTAGACTAACTCTGTATGAAAATGGAATGAAACAATAACAATTAGTGTGAAAACTAGAATAGGTTTTTTTATGAAAAACAGTAGTGGTAACTGAAGAATTAATTTTGTGTAGAGTTACATCTAAAAAAGATTTTTTAAACTTACTTTTTATTCCATCGTTAATGAAATAGAATTGTCTACTATTTATATATCGCACACATTTTTCTTATATAATATTATATATATTATATAAGAAAAAGATGTGCGTCGTTTTCTGAATGGAAAGTATTCAAATATCATTAACATATCTTTTGTAGAAAACTGGTTTTACACCATTGAAACTTTTAATCCATTTATTTTCAAAATGATCCATGAACAAATTGGCAAGAACAGGTGCCAGTGGAGAACCTATTGCTACACAATCGATTGATCATAAGTTTGTCCTTTAGAAAAGAAAGTAGTTTATTTAATTTTATAAAGTCTATTTGCAAAGTGGGAAATTGGAATAGTTTTTTTAAACCATTTTCAGTAATTTTAATGTTTTTATTATGGAGAAAAACTAAATTAATTGCAATTTCAATAAATTCTTAAAGTAGTACATTATTATATAAGTTGGTTACATTGTATGATACTAAAAATATTTGTGGAGATAGACTTGACTTATTTCTTTAACAAAAGAAAATGAATCTTTTGTACAAAATTAAGTGTTTATAAATGGAATATTAAATCTCTAAGAAACTTGGCTAGTTATAATTATAGGTTCCAATAAATAATACAATGAGTCTAAAGTTTATGAGAGTCTCAGAAGAATTTAATTTATGCATCTTTAGAAGTCCATAGATACAAACAGGATGGGATCCAGATGGAAAAATTTTGTTATATGTAGAATTTTTGAAAAAATCTTTTGCTTTTAGTTTCCTTAAAATTTGAAGTTGAAAATTTCTCTATTTATAGTAACGTCTTTCTTAAGTTGTTTGAATTTTGTTTTCTCGTTAATTTTATAAATACCATTTACATATACTTCTTTATCTAATATGTCAACGCCGTTAACTTTATCAGGTTTTAAAATAATAATATCTAGATTAATAAAGAGTTTTTTCAGTATTCCATGTTTTTTCAGAGTTTCCTGAGAAGGAAAATAATTATAAATATAAGAATTTGCTAGATGGGAAAGCTCTTCTTTAAGTTTCCCTGAATCTTTATAATTTTTTAATTTTGTTTGAAGAAGACAATTAATTTGTTTGGAAAAAAAAAATGTCAGTACATTTAAGACATTTTGGTGGAATTGAAAACTGTAAACCATCTTTTACGATTATGGGTTTGTTCTATTATCATACAAAATGTCTTAGAAATATCTTGTTTTCTTTCAAAATTATATTACACAGTATTTCACACCAAGAATTTTAGAAAAAATCTCTCTGAACTGGATATCTGCTTTGCATATCTGAAAAGAAAAATTCTTTATTTTACAAATTCAATTCAACTTGTATTATAGTTATGTAACATTTATATTCACATTTATAATACTAAAATTCTGCTCTACTAAAAACAGAGCAATTATTACAGTATAAAATATCTTATAAAGTCAACAAGTTGTTAGCCATAAAGTCAACATGTTGTTAGCCATAAAGTCAACAGGTTGTTAGTCATAAAGTCAACAAGTTGTTAGCCATAAAGTCAACAAGTTGTAAGCCATAAAGTCAACAAGTTGTTAGTCATAAAGTCAACAAGTTGTTTGCCATTTGTATAGTTACCACATAATCTCAAGCACTACAGAAAAAATGAGATAAGAAAGACTTTTTATGCAAAAAAAACAAACAATCAAATTTTGTAAACAAAAAAAGTCAATCTAAAACTGAACTTTGTCTTTTTTATTCGAATTATTTATTTTATACAAAAAATTATACTTTTGTGAGAGCCTGTAAATAATTTTAGGGGAGTGTGGGTGAGAGCGAGAGCTAAAACTCTCACTTCCTGCTGAGGCCTATATATATATATATATATTTATATATATATATATATATATATATTTATATATATATATATATATATTTATATATATATATATATATATATATATATATATATATATATATATATATATATATATATATATATATATATATATATATATATATATATATATATATATATATATATATATATATATATATATATATATATATATATATATTTAGGCCTCAACAGGTATATATCACAGATCCCTTTTTCAGGCAGACAGGAAAACAAGATTTATTTAAGCACTTATTAAATAGTTTTAAAAAAATGAAGAGATTTCTGGAGAACACTTTTGTAAGACTATGACAAAAATGTAGTTGACTCCAAGCAATATTGGCAGAGGAATAAAGAAAAAGAGCTCGGCCAATTTATTCAGAAACTTTAAGAGCTCGGCCAATATATATATATATATAATTTATTCAGAAACTTTAAGAGCTAGGCCAATATATATATATATATAATTTATTCAAAAACTAAATTTAATAGAGTCATAAGAAGAAAGAGAGCAATAAAACAAAAAAAAAGATCAATGTAATCAAGTGATGAGTTGCTGAGGGGAGACACATAAAAGAATGGTCAGAGAATTCAAACCTGATTTCACAACAAATGGGTGAATTGATGCATAAGTATACCTCTAAGCCAAGCATGTGACTGTTGGAGTTTTTGTAAATCAAAGTATAATAGCAATCAATACTAAGATCTGAAGAAAAAACAGCTGAATTTAAATTAGTCTTACAACAAGCAAGTAAGTCTGGTGAATTTTACAAGATTCAACTGATGGAAAGTTACTTTGAAGACCAGGAATATTTAATAAACTTATTTTCAAAATGTGGTATGAGCAAGTTTTTTTTAGTGCTAACTTAAATTAAAAACTTTAATTAACTTGAAAAACAATACATAACTAACATTAATAAATAATTATGTAAAAAAAAACCTTTAGAAAGTTATAAATTATAAATAAACTAAAAAGTATTTACAAAGTGCACTTTCATGTGCTAATTTTTTTTTTTAATTAAATAATATTTAATGCAGCATTTAACATCAAAACTGTACATACCACATTCTGAAAATAAAAACTTTATTTGTAAAAGATATTTAATTTATGTACTTATATTTTAAACAGTTAGGTGGTGATGTTTTTTTTTTTTAAAAGTAAACTAGCTAATAATTATAATAATGTTTTGGTGAAAAGAAAAAAATATTCTTATAAAAATCTTTAAAAAAAAAAAAATTTAATATAAAAAAAAACAACCTGACTGATCTGTTTCAACTGTAATACTGCTTATTTGACCAATAACGCCTCCTTCAAATACTTGGTTTACATTAATAGTATAATTGGAATATGGAACTAAGTTGTTTATTGTGTAGTTTGTACTCTCAAAAGAAGCATTAACATATGTCAAATTCAAACTATTTAATAGCTTGTATGATATTGAATAAAATTTAGTAACATCTGACTGGTCACTTTTCCAACCTATTGTTATTCTATCAGAAGATTTATGCTTTATGATAAGTTGCACAGGATTAGAACGATCTAAACATAAAAAATGAAAATTACAAGAGAATAAATAATATAGTTGTATAATATTTATAATAAAGTCTTTTTATAATAAATATTATACAAATATATATAATAATACTATAATTTTGCAGTTTATATTTTCAATTGTATAAAAAATTTTAACAAAGCAATTTTCTTGCATCATTGATGAATAGAGCTGTAACAAAAATTATAATCAAAACAATATACTAATAAAAAATGTTTAGAAAAATCTTAACACAGATTTTGGTATCATAGAGAAATGCTTGTTTAAATTAGGTTTTTATTTTAAATGGTTGAATTACTCCATTTTTGTATTTTTTAAAAATGACTTTCATTAATATGTTCTAGCTAAAAATTTAAAAGTACATTTCTGATTTTTACATATAATGTGCAACTTGTAGGAGAAATTTTGGAACAGAATCTACAAATTTAAAGCTCTTGTATTAGCAAATATATATATATATATATATATATATATATATATATATATATATATATATATATATATATATATATATATTAGGGTGATTCATATATATAGCAAATATATATATATATATATATATATATATATATATATATATATATATATATATATATATATATATATATATATATATATATATATATATATATATATATATATATTAGGGTGATTCATATATATAGCAAATATATATATATATATATATATATATATATATATATATATATATATATATATATATATATATATATATATATATATATATATATATATATATATATATTAGTGTGATTCATATTTGTCGAACTTTTGAAAATCAAGTTGGTCCTACCTGGAATGGTTGACCAATAATATAAAAATAATTTTAAGCCCAAAAATTTTAATGTCACGTGACTTTAGAGGTCCCCGCCAGTCAAATTTGTGTATAAAAACATATCAAACTTCAGGGGTCTGGCGGGGACCTTTAAAATCAACACGGAAAGCCAACTTTTATTCTATATGGTATATTTTAGACTACTTATTTATAATAGGGTAGGACCAAAAAGAAATACGGTGGTATTTATTCCACATGATGCGGAGAAAGTGGCGAAAAAACGTTTTTTTTACATAAAATGACGCATTACTATGTATAACTGACGCTGGTTTATTCATCATATTTAGGCCAAATTTTGAAAATTAATATTAGATCTAAGCATTAATAATGTTTATATAGAAGGTGCGTGTCAATAGCTACCCGCCCCCCTCACCCTATTATTGGAGATTTATACCCCCTCTATCCCTTCTTTGTTAGAAGGGGGGGGGGGGCGAAGTTATTTAAATTTTATTATAAATCATAATATTTAAAATTACTTTATTTTCTTTAGCAAAAATAAAACATAATTTGGCAATATAAATATTAAAATCATGACATGTAAATGTAATATAATATATTGCAATGCATAAATATAGTATATAAATCATGTTATTTTTTTCTCTGCTTTTCTATTGCTTCATACGCTAGCTTCAACTGTTCCTTGGTTTCTGACCCACGGAAGTGATCTCGTCTTTGCTGCACAGCTAGTATAAGTTGTTGACAATCATCCTCATTGTGAACATTGTTCACAAACTCTGATACAAGTTTTACAGCCCTTTCAGAACAATCGTTCACTACTTCAAGTTTATTTACAAAATTGGAGAATGTTTTGAACTGGTCAACATAGCACCACATAGGAGCAGGACAGTTTAACCAAAGTTTGTCCTCCATTCTTGTCAGTTTTAATAAACTGAAGATAAACCAAGAGTTCTCTCCAATTAATGGAGCAAGTCCTGGTGGCACTTTTTGTTTAAATTTTAACTCGTTTATCAAGTTTGACTTCTCTGAATGCTGAAAATAATCAGGAACTGGTTTGGAGAGTAATGTTTTTGCGATGTTTTCTTTCTCCACATCAGG
Source organism: Hydra vulgaris (assembly GCF_038396675.1). Classification (NCBI taxonomy): domain Eukaryota; kingdom Metazoa; phylum Cnidaria; class Hydrozoa; order Anthoathecata; family Hydridae; genus Hydra; species Hydra vulgaris. The sequence continues at coordinate 29,178,539 of NC_088926.1, forward strand.
AAGGATAGGGTCTAGGAGAGCAAGTGGAACCAAAGTTTCATCTAAGTACCAGGTGTGTCTCTTCATTGACATCATTGTACTTTCAATTCCGTTTAGAACTTTCTTGGAATCAGTGTCGCGTTTCTCTACATATTCCTTGTACTGCACCATTTGCCAATAAGCTTTTACATCCTGAAATGGTGCCGCTGAGGGCAATGAGGTTCTCAGAAACCAGACAGAATAGAAAATCGAGATAAATTCTGCCATTGTCTTCAACTTTTTATTTTGGGCAGCAGTCAAATCATAGGGCAGATGTTTACTCAATATCTGAATCTTCAAGTAGTAAATGGCTTTCGACATGAACCTAGCATGAGAAACACAGCCTGGAGCTCAAACTTTGAAAAATATTTTAGGATACAGATACATCAGAGAAAGTTCCAATAACTCCCTATAATCCCCTCTTGGAAATATGTCATTGTTTAATGCATCTTTGCAAAACTGGATAGTTTCCTCAATCTGGGTTGCTAAGAAAGTATTGCTGATGGAATTGATATCAAACCTTATTAAATTGGAAGAATCGACAGTTTCCTTGATGTCATTCCAGTTTGTCTGAAACCGTTTGAACATTAAATTTTCTGGAGCTGCTGTTTTGCCTGAGGTAATCTGCTCCCAAAAATGTTTGAGATGAAGTTCATATATATGCCTTCTGCAGGCAAGCTCTAATAAAATACATTCCTGTCTTTGACTGAACCTAATATTGGTTCCTGAATGTCTTCCAGTATTTGTGGCAGTTGTGTCAAAACATAGTCCCTTCACACCGTCACGTATTCCATAATCTTCCAGTACATTATACAAAGCTTCATACTGAGCAGTCCCATGCTCCATTGCTGGAATTCCAAGAAGCTTAATGTCTCCATCAATATTAGCTGAAACAGCAAACCTGTCTCTTTTTTCCTTTTTCCCATTAGTAATATCTTCAATAATTTTGCCATCAAAGTGCGCTATTATAGGGAAAATTGCTTTCTCAGCAGCTTTTTTAACCTCTATTTTGAGCTTTGCAGAATTTTGCTGGATGGTTTTCTTTTGTGCCCGCCAAATAGTAGATTGAGACAGTAAAAAGTCTTCAACATTTCCACCTGAACTAACAACCAAATCTGTACACACATGCAGCAAATCTCTGGAGGAAATATTTTTGGAAACTGAAGTCATGGCAATATCTTTTACAAAATCCTTGGCTAACTGTGGCGTGTCATTACTTGGACCTGGCTGATCGAAATCAAACGAACAATCTGAGTCTATGCTGGTATTTATATCACTGGTTTCTGAGGAAAACTGAAGCTCTGTAGTAAAATCATCTCTCTGAGAAAACTGTTCAACACTGTGTACTAACTGTGGATGTTTTAATCTTCTCTGTTCTCTCTTAATTATCCGGTTATAAAGTTTGTCTTTTTTACCAAGAGTCATTTTGCGACTGGTCTTTTGATCTCTCAAAAATTTCATATCGGTACAATACGATTCCTTATTAAGACTAGTCTTCTTTAGAATATCTTGTATATTTGGTTTAGCAATCCAGAAAACCTTTTTTCCTTTTTCTTTGAAATCTTGTCTAGCTTCTCCTGCTTCTTTTGAGTTCTTACACTTACTTTTCTTTAAATTCTCCCAGCTGTTGATCAGATCAGCGATATGCTTCCTGTAAAAATATATATAACAGGTTTAGAAAATATTATGTTATTCAAGTTTTGTGTAGTGTTTATGGTAACCTGTCCCTTTAATTTGAATTAAATTTTGTTTGGCCTACCTTATAAATGGGTCAGTGAGTATCCCATCCTTGTATCCTCCGTCTATCCATGGTTTCTTAACTGCGAACATAATGCAGTTTTCAGGACAGCTACCAAGACCAGAACACTTTGCTGTTTGACGACCAATGGTACAAGCAATCAGCTTTTTTGTTGGAGTTATTTTGTCTCCAGATCTTCTAAACTGAAAGTAGAGAATAATGTCTGTATTTGTTGAAAACATTATTTCTGAAAGATTTTCTTTAAGATCCTCTTCTTCAAAAAGATATGCCCTAGTTTTAAGTCTTGTCGATCTTGGCATCTTAGTTTCTAACCAGTAATTTGATTTATAAAAACAATTGATATTCATTTTTTGTTAAAGTCACATGTATTTTACAACAATAATTTTGTATATAACCGCAGATAGTATACCTTTTATTTTCTGTGTGTTATAGATAAATGTGTGTGTACACAGAATGTAAAATTACAACAATATGTCTTCCGGAAATACGACAATATGATACGAATACGAATATGAATAAATATTCCAAAATAAGAATCAAAATGTAATCATAATTTAATGTTTATTTTGTCTTTTTTTGCAAGAAAATAAAGTAATTTTAAATATTATGATTCATAATAAAATTTAAATAACTTCGCTCCCCCCCCTTCTAACAAAAAAGGGATAGAGGGGGTATATATCTCCAATAATAGGGTGAGGGGGCGGGTAGCTATTGACACGCACCTTCTATATAAACATTATTAAGTTTCATGCCGTTTGCGACACTCATCAGCCATATATTTAAATCAAGAAAAAACCGTTCAAAAATACAATTAAAAAACCGTTACAAAATTAAAAAAAACATAAAAAAAAACAATGGAATGAGTTCTGACGTCAAATAATAATGACAATAATAATAATAAATTTAATGATAATATGGAAAAACATCTTTTTTAATTGCCAGTGTCATATTGGGAAAGAAGGAATCTGTTTCTATGTCTACACTTAGAAGCAATCTCACTCCTTTTATTCAATAAATTAGTATTTTTATAATATAGAATTTCATATTTTTTGGTGAGACATAATTTGCAAGATTTGGATGTTGGATTATATGCTTTACATCGCCTGAGAATTTTCCACTTAACTATAGGGACTAAATTAGCTTCTTTAAACTTCCATACATGTTTTGAGAGTTCAGTATCATTTTTGTATTTAGAGATGTTAAATGATTTAACGTGATTAGCGTATCTTAATTTAAAAGGAGTCTCACTTATCCCAATGTAGGTTTTTTCATTAAAAGATGAATCAAGATTATCTGTTGTAACAGTTGCTTGATATACAATGTTGCTTGTTAAACATTTATTAAACAACGGACAGAGATTTTTATTATAGCAGTTACAGTCCTGCTGATTAAGGTTTGTATTGTTGCATAAAATGTATTTGTTGTGCAAATTTATAATAGATTTTACACTTGGCATACAACTGTAGCTAACTTTGACTGTGTTCCTGTTAAAGATTTTATGCAGTTTATTATTATTAGGAAAATGTTTGTCAATAAGTTTCAAAAAACATTTTCCCACGTTGGTGCTAACGTTTTTACTAAATGGAGGGTTAAACCAAATGATGTTGCGGGCTCTGTTCTGTTTTAAAGTTGATATTGTTATAGGAATATATGTTAGACTACATTTATAACCAGACTTTAATAAAGCTTCATTATATAGGGAAATAGTATTTTGAAATATTTCTTTGTTAGATGAATTTGTAGACAATCTAAGTTCAATCGAACGTGGTATTTGTTTTAATATACTCGGCGGGTGATTTGAACCAGCATGGATGTAATTTAATGTATTATCAGGTTTGAAATAAGGTTTAAAAGTGCAGTCACTAAGATTTAGAGTCACGTCAAGGTAGTTAACAATTTTAATGTTGCATTGTGTAGAAATCCGTAAGCCATTGCATTTAAATATTTTGACAATATGCTTTTTTATTTTTTCAATTTGAGGGCCGCTTTTATTACTAAAAACTGCCAAGCCATCGTCACGGTATAAACCAATCTCAAGCTTGTTATAAAATTTTGAAATTTGAAAAAGAAGAAATATTCCTACCAGCTCACAAACCTCTGCACCATCGAACGCTCCCATGGAAACATCAAATAAACCACTTGATTGCTTTATCCAAACTTGATCATTATTAGAAAGCAAAGACTTTCTTGCATGAAAAATTAGTGATATGTTTTCTTTATTTAATGTTAGGTGTTGCTTCACAAAATTGATAGAATTTTTAAGAAGTGTTTCACTTATAGAAGGGTAGAAGTCGATAATATCAAAAACTTAAAATTTATAAAGGTGTTTATCTTTTATGGCCTTAAACCAATCGATAACGTTTCGAGTGTTTTTCCATTGATTTAATTGTAATATATTTCTTAGGTCTGTATTAATTTTAGAAAGAATATCTTTACTAATTCTACCAAGCTCGTTTTTAGCATGATTCAATAAACGGACAGTCGGATTGTTTTCAAAATTATCTTTATGGTCTTTTAAAATGATAAAACAATCGGAAGATGTGTTAATGTCAATTTTATTGAAAACTTCATGATTTTTTTTAATTTTGTAACGGTTTTTTAATTGTATTTTTGAACGGTTTTTTCTTGATTTAAATATATGGCTGATGAGTGTCGCAAACGGCATGAAACTTTACGTACCTTAAAAAAGTTGTTTTTTTTCATCTTGCTTTTTTATTTTTTTATATATATATATATATATATATATATATATATATATATATATATATATATATATATATATATATATATATACATATATATATATATATATATATATATATATATATATATATATATATATTAATTTATATATATATATAAAATATATATATATATATATATATAATTTATATATATATAAAATATATATATATATATATATATATATATATATATATATATATATATATATATATATATATATATATATATATATATATATATATATATATATATATATATATATATATATATATATGCTTAACACTTTTGCCTAATTAAAAATAAAATGTCATAAAATTCTTTTTATTTTTTTATTTTTACAGACATTAACTTTTTTAAATTACTGCAACAATTACTACAAAACAACTTAAATGTTATTTAACTCTTTTTTTATTATTACTATTAGGAAATGTTTATTTTCTTTAATTTTTTTTTTTTTTTATATTAAATTTAATAACATTTTTAAAAATAATTAGCTTAATAGAGATTAAGTTTTCATCGTTTTTAATTTTAATTACATTTTTTTCATTAACAAATAGCGCTTATATCTAACATAATTATAATTCAAACTTTTTGAAACAAACTTTTTTACATAATCGTCATTCAAAAATCAGGACTCAAATTAAATGATGGCAAACTGCAATATCTGCAAATGCTTCTGGTCTTTAAATCTTTAGCTTTTTAAAAACCTCTGTTTTTAAATACATTTGTGTTGTTTTTTTTCAACTAAATTTTGTTTATCTTTTTAAATGTATAAACTTTAATTATTCTTATTCTAAAATTCGTTAAAGAGACTTTAGTTGTCGTAGAATGTCATCGTTTATAAAAACAAAACAATTTATTTTATTTTTTAATGTTTATTTTAAAAAATGCATACTTAAACAATTTATATAATATAAATTTCAAAAGTTATATACAACTATCAATTATGCTTTAAAAAAAATCATTACCAGTAAATTGTTACTTTATTTAAAAGTGTTTCGCTAATATAAAAATGTTTGTTAAGAAGTTTTGATGTAATTTATTTCACTTAAGGTATAATTCAGAACATTTTTCATTCAGCACGTTTTTAAAATGTTTTTTAAAATAGCGGCTGTTAAATTGTCAAAACAAGATGTGATTTGCCGTCTTCCTGTGAAAGACTGCAGATATATATATATATATATATATATATATATATATATATATATATATATATATATATACAATTAATTCCCGGTAAGATGCAGACAATTTTACATCATAAACACATACTATACTAATTCCTGTTAAAAGAGAAGCAATGGAACTATATGCTGCATTTTAGGAACATTTACATTTGTATACTCATAGTATATTTATGGTGACATAAGTTAGACATGTTTTTATAATTTTTGTATTGCGAACCAGCCCTATCACTAAAATAAATGCAATCGTTAAAGTAAGGCAACAACTCTTTTGTTTTATTACTTCATAAATGAAACAATGATTTTAGTTTTTATTGTGTTGCAAATGATCTGAAATGATACAAACACTTTTTACATTTTATCATATTTTCTTCGATATAGCAAATAACAAAAGGATGCAATGTTGCTTGACTGTTGTTCTAATGGAAACCATGTACTGCATCTTAAATTAAAAAACTGTAATTTTCAGCAAAGCCTAGTAATGCTAAAATATGATTACTTGGTAATGTTATTTTTAGATGCTGCAAATATGCTGCTTGATTTTTAGCTATATAATGGTGGTCTCTTAGTTGGTCTATTTGGTGACAAGCTTTTTCAATAAAATCATACACTGGAAAGGTTACTGGAACTATATCATGTTTTTGTTGGCTTTTTGCCACTGATTAAAGGTGATATCTTCCATGCTGTGTCAATCAAACAAAGCAGTAAGATATTCTTTAAGTGTATTGGTCATCTGGGCAGTTATTGCAACTGTGCAGCATGCAGTCTAGATTTTTTAAGTCACATACAATTAATGCCAAGAGGTCTTATGTTGTTAAGTCACAAATAACTAATGCCAAGAGGTATAGTCTGAAATATCTGGTATTTGTAATAATAAAAGTTTTGCATTCTGGTGGTACTCACAAACACATACTTAATGGAGACCTGAAGCAACTCCAATAGGAACACACCACTTTGTTCTAAGTTTTTTAGCAAAAATTTATTTAAAAGATTCAATGTTTATTCTACTGTTTATTACATATAAATATTCTTTATTACATAATCAACTTGTGCATTGTGTTGACAAGTCAACTCTTATAACTTATTATAACTTGTAATCTCAATTTGAAAATGATAATCAATTAAATCAAATTAATGGGGAGGGGTGGAATAAGGAATGTATTGGAAAAATATTATAAAATTTATAGCCATGATATTAAATATTAGGTAAATTAGACTAAAAGTAATTCTTTTCATTTTTACCTAATAGGTTACTTATAAGTTTTATATGAAAACATTAAAAACTAAATTTCAGTTTTTATATGTTTATGTTTAGTGGTGTGTTTGGGCATAAAGATATTGCATACATCAGACATAAAACCAGACACATCATGTAAGGAAAAGTGTTCAATTACAACTTTTTTTCTAAGTTCTGGGGGGAAATGTGAATGTTAAAAAGTAAATGGACAGGGGAGGTGGCAGGAAAGAGCTAGGATATTTAAAACTGGGTTTAATTCAGGCTTAATTAAAGATTTATTTTTAGTACTGATTATAAAATACTTTTAAATTCATACATACTTTGTATTACAATATATAATACAAACTAAAGTACAACAATAACTTGTTGTATTTTAGCTTTTAATGCATTTTAAGCAATTTTCATTGTTCTGATTTTGTAACTTCCCTATGAGTACCCACTATTAAAATGGAGGCACATTTTCCTAAGTTTTAGCCACAGTCATTTTTAGAAATCTATAATTTTTTACTGAACTGTATTTTATCAGTAAATTTCTGAAAATTTGGAAGCCTACCATATAAAGAAAAAAAATATATGTCTTTTCACTCCTTAAACTGCAGATTTTGTATATTGACTCATCAAAAACCAACTATTTATTTTTTTGAAAGAATTTTTTTAGGGTTTTTAGGTAGCCATTATGGAAAAAATGTGACATTGGAGAATTCAATGTCAATATGTTGTTAAAGTACGTCAAGAGTTGTATACAATAAAAAAAAGTAGAAGGTTTTTTGAAATTTTGTTTTTAAAATATAAAGCTTCAAAGTATAAACAAAACATGTTTTTGCTACTGAAGTTTTTATTTTTGGAAAAATCAGAAATTTCAAATGACCTTATCTCTTGAACCACAAAAGATTTTATGCTGAAATTTTCAAGAATTGCTTTTCTCAATAATAGTAAGAAACCCACTAAGTTTCATCAACATCGGAGGTTCATATTGAAATTCTAAAATTTTGGTCCATTTGGCATGGAATGACCCGTATCTTTTTTTACTGAAATATTTTTCACGTTTTTGTTAGTATAATGGTGTATACTTAATGTTTATACTTTAGCATTAAATAAAGAAAAATCACCTTAAATCAGCATTAAATAAAGAAAATCACCTTAAATCAGCATTAAATAAAGAAAATCACCTTAAATCAGCATTAAATAAAGAAAAATCACTCAAACTAATACCTTATACCAGCCAAAGTTCAACTTAAGAGGAACTCGCTTTAGTCGAACATTTATTAAGTCAAACCATTTTTCTTGGTCCTTAAGAGATTCGAGTTATCTGGAATTAACTGTATATTATTTACAGATTAAAATAAATTCTAGAGGTCCTGTAAATGCATTTCTAAACAACTTTTTAAAATGGAATTATTAATCAGTGTTCAGACATTTAAAAATTGATGATTTTTATCTTTGGCAGAGTAAAAAAAGCATGGGAAGTTTATAAAAATGGCAATAATGATCTGAAAAATATGTTAACTTTTAGCCAAAAAAAGCCACAGTAAAAACTTATTCATAACTTATTAATATTATTATTACTAAAAAAGAACCATTTTAATATTATTTTGACATATAAACTATAATTAGCCATAATAAAAACTAATTTGAAGCTTATTATTTAACTGCCAAGAAATAGACAGCAAGAAATAGACAGTCTGTATAGTCTAAGGCTAATATATCAAAAAAAAAAAAAAAAAAAAAAATGAAATTTGTATTACAAGACCAGGACACAAAAATATGTATCATCGTCAAATGTCTAGCTGTACAACTCCTAATAAATTTAAATTAAAAAAAATAGTTTTAATGATTGAATAGATATTTATTTAAAATGTAAAACTTATTTTGTTAAAAAAAAAAGATATATGAAGCTGACCTATAACTGTGACTGAGATTTTGTAAGAAACATTTCCATAATCATTGATACCAACGCAGAAGTAATCTGTATTTTTTAAAGGATATACTACTAAATTACTTATGGAAACATTGCTTTCAAGATCTGTTTTAGTTATGTTTTCAGTGATTTCATTATTGACTGTTTCCCACTTGATTACAGAAGCAAAACTTATTATGCATTGCAATTTGGAGGCTTCTTCAGCAAAAATTGAATGACTGCTACTTGCATTAATAAGCAATGGAAGGGATACTAAAAAAATTAAGAGCTTTTTAAAAAATACCAAAAAATAAAATTAAATTAAATATATTTATATTTTTTTAATTAATGAACAAACTGAACAACTTATAAATAAATAAAAATATTTTAAAATAGTAACACAAATAATAATTTTTGATTTTTAATCAAATATAAAAGAGAAAATTAAAATTGCAACCATTATCTTTAACTTCTAAAGCTGCTATGGCATTATAAGTTAGAAAAGCATAACAAAGCCAGATTAAAAAGTGAGTGGTGCCATGGTAAACCACAATCATCATTTCATTTTATGTACTCATTTTTATTGTGTAATTTAATGCTAAAATCTGAAAACCTACGTATAAACAAATAGTATACATTTTATTGCTGAAACAATTTGCATAACATTTTTTACAGAAAACAATAACATGTTGAGCTTGTTTTTTATTCAAGCCTCATTTATTTTATATTTTTTATTGTTTATTTTAAAAACAAGTATCTATATTTGAATGTTTATTTATGCACGTAATAAAATAGCAAAAACAAATAAATTTAATTATGTATTTATTGCTGTATGATATAGTAAATCTAAATTCAATATCTAAACTACTTAATGATGAAATGCAAACACACATGGTATATGCTGCTATGAGAAATTAAATAACTACAAACAAAACAATACTCCGTTTGCTTAATATAATAGCAGTCATATCTTATTTCCAAAGTTATATCAATAACATAAGCAAAACTCTTTTATTTGAACTCAGGTATATAAAATAGAGCAATCAAGATTTTAACGGAGGTTATTAACACCGGTTTTAACGGAAGTAGAAAAAATTTGGTTTCGTTTTTAGTCCTATCCGGACCACTGGCCTAAATCGGAGGTATGATACCTTTCGTTAAGATTTATTTATTTATTCATTTTTTAAATAATATATGGTATATGATGTTGTTTATGAATAAAAAATTTTAACAAACAAGTTACACATTGTAAATATCATCAAGTAAAACATTTTTACAAACAGAACGGGTCTTAAAAAAGTACGGTTCATGCAGTATCACCCAAACTTTTTATTTTTGATGATCTATAAAAATTCTTCAAAAAGTTGTAAGTATAAATTAATTGACTAAGCTACTAAGATAAAGTAGGAAAGTAAATTATTTGAACAATTTCAAAGATATTTTGGAAAAGTTTATTTTATTTAAATTTGAATTTCAAAATTTTAAAAATATATTCAAATAAACAAAGATTTAATTACTAATATATAAAAAAATAAATATATAACTCTTTGCTACTAAGATTATGAGGTAAAATTTATCAAAATAACTTCGTAACTTTTTCGTAATTAATTAACTCGCAAAACTAAAAATGTATTGTTGTTTTTCTTGAGTTTAATGGTTTTATCATCTTTGCGATATCTTTTTGTTACAACTTAGTTCTTCGAAATGTTATTGAATATTATGTATACTTATTTGATTTTGATGGCAGTTCAAAGGAATTTGATTTCGTTGGCAGTTTGAAGGAATTTGATTGATTTGTTCTTAAAAATCTTTTCCATATAGATTTTTTTGTCCATCTTTTAAATAGCATTTGTTTGAGTGAGTTAATTAACAAATTCAAACTTGAAAATCAGACACTGGTAAGGTTTAAATCATGTGTTTATTTGATATATTTTGAAAAGGTTTTGCTACGTTCCCCTCGTTTATAGACGATTTACAATGCTCCCTTTTTTCCTCGCATATAGTTCTGCACGCTTGTTTTCGCACACTAATTATTTTTTTAAGTTTATTGTGTACTAACCCATGTAACTTTGTTATATTGGTTTGGTACTAACAATGTAAAAAAAGTATTTAACTTTTTGACATGTATATATGTATGGACAAACTTGGTACGGTAGTCCGATTATCCTACTTTAAAAAAATATTTTTTCTAAATACATTCGTTTTGCATTTTTATGTGGTTGTTATTACTTGATAGTTTCCTTATTGCATATTCTATAAAATAAACAGCACTTCTTTTTATTGACCCTCGAGGTATTCCATACGAAATTTTAAGTATTCCGTACTTTTTATTTAGAAAATATCGTTTAGCATCAAAGAACTAAATCTTAATCTAATTTCTAAACTTTATGAGTTAATTGTATTGCTTCAACATTATTAACAAAATATAATTCAATACGATATAATTTTAAAGAATACGATATAACTTTGGTTAAAAAATATCCATTGCAATTGTAAGTGTGGAGAAACATTCAAACTTATGTTTTGTCAAGTAAAAAAAGTGGCTTATTTCAAGACGCCGCAACAATGTAAGGAATTTGTTCACCACATTTTTTAACATAACGGTTACGCATGTCAATTCCTTGACAAACAAAAATTTGGATACTGAAGCTATATTTGAAAAACAAAAAAATTGAAAAAAAAAAAGAATATGGTGAATCGTTCTTTATTCTGTAAATAAAGTTCAAAAGGTTCAAACTTTACTTACAGAATAGTAAAGTTATAGAATAGAACTCTAACCACTGCAGCCGTGGCGCACTTATTAGAGTTCTGGCTAAGAACCAAGAGGTTCTTGATTTGACGCCTGCGACATTATAAGGGAAGCGACATTATTAGGGTAGATGACGTGAACTTCCTGGTTAAATGCTTCTCCGCGGTGCTCTCTGACAAGACTAATAGGTCTTCTTGAAGCACCTTAATAACACAAGCTTTTGATATATTAATAAATATACCTTAAGTAAATTTGTTTTAGTTAAAGACATTATATATTTGATTCACTAATTTAATACTTACATGCTTTGTTGGATGATTTTTGTTGAGTAAAACAATTGAATAAAAATGAATTTATTTTTGTCTAAAATAGTCAAAGATTCTATTGCAAATTATAGATCCTAGTAATTTTAATAATACGGAAAGTACTGATGTAGGCTTGTAATAGAAAAAGAAAGATCACTATTTTTGTAAATTTGGCAAATTTAATTAAAATTCTTTTGCAGACTTTAGTACATCAGAAAGTATCTCTCGATTCTACTCTATAAATAAAAATTTACAAATACCTTATATTCTAAAAAAAAAAAAAAGCGGGAGGACATTTTTTTGTCTAGAGGATTTTGTTTTTTATTATTATAAGTTTTGCCATTCACATAATTTAGAAATAAAAATACAAACAAACGTTTTTAAGCTCAAAGAAACGTTTCATAAAATAAAAAAACTATTTATATAAACAGACAGGGACTCAAAGAAGGTATGGATGAGCGAAGTCACCACAATCATTCCATACCAATTTGAGCTTTTAAAAAGTGTAAAGTAACATAAAATTTTTATAAAGTTATATAAAACTCTGTTAAAATATGAAAAATAATATATGTACATTAAAAAACAATAAATAAATATGAAAAATAAGCCGTTGTATATGTACATTAAAAGACAATAAATAAATTTAATAAGTAGGGGAGATGGGGGCGCATTGATCGCCGTAGCAGTGTTTTGAAAATTGCACAGAACCTGAAAGAGATGTAAAAACTTATTAACTACGAAACACATGTAGAACTATCTGGCTTTTGGAATATATAAATATTTTGATTTAAAAAAATGATAAACATGAATAATTTTAACTTTTAAACAACCCTCTCAAAAGATCAATGTACCCCAAACTATGGGGTACTATGATCTCCGACTTGGGGCACATTGATCTTATATGCGTAATATTATCTAAACGTTTAACACTTCTATAACTAAATCTTGTAAATAATTTAGTCAAAGGGTAATATTGTATAACATATAATACATCTAAATCTTTTAAAAATTTTTTAAATATAGCAGTTAAACCCACTAGTCTAATTTTTAATTAAAAAATGTATAAATCACAGCAGCTATAAGCTACCCGCTTTATATACGTTTAAAACTTTACAACAACTTGAAATTTATAAGAACTGAAATATAAAGACTGAAATAAGAATACAACTTTTAAGTTTACAAAACTTGTTAAAAGTACAATACTTTGATTAAGAATATTTCATCATTTGTGAAAGTCAAGTTGTGAAGCAGCTTTTGGTTTACATTGTTTTTTATTCCTAAGCAAGTAATTCTTAGTTTCTTTCTTATCTTTTGTGGAGACTTTTTGTTGATTTTTGGTTTGCTTCAAAATTTTCTTTTCTTTTGACAAACGAATTTCATTTCTGACAGGAGTATCAGTCAAGATCCTTGTTTTTAACTGCCTACTTTTAACATTTTTTTTTCTGGCAGATGCTTTTGGGTAAGGTTTTAAAACCTCAGGTGAGATTATAGAAGCAACACTCGTTGACACTTTGTTTAAAATACTTGTTTCAATATTTATTATAGTTATTTTAGACTCTATGTGATTAACATGTGCTGGTATCATTTCAGATTCCATGTTGTTGACAGGAGTGATAGTAACTGTATCTGGAGCAGCTCTATCTGTAACTGATGATAGTAAATATTCGTCATCTTTGAAAATTTCAGAATTGAATGGCTCAATGCCAGCTACTCTAAATCCAGTCTGTATATTAGATGGTGAGAAAGCTTTTGTATACGGTTCTCGAACTATTGAAACAATATCATAAATGATCATTGGTCTTGGGTTTGAAACCATCCAATTATCACATGCAGAATTGTAAAACCTTTTCAATGGTCCAAAAACAGTTCTATCTAATGGCTGCAATGGGGAGGAAAACTTATCATTGTAATTCCGTGTTGAATTGCAAGCTCCAAGCCTTTAACAGAAAAATGACTTTCATGACTGTCGAGAAGTAACAAAACTGGAGATTCCTGAGAACAGTTTGAATATTTAACAAAATGTTTAATCCATTCTATGAAAATTTCTGAGTTCATCCAACCAGAAGGATTTGCAAATCCCACACATCCAGGAGGTCCTTCCTTAATCATGTAATCATGAAACTTTACCCTAGGAAAAATAAATAATGGAGGAATGGAATTTCCAATAGCATTAGAGGCACAACATGCAGTTACCAATGTTCCTCGTTCTGCAGATGTGATTCTTCCAACTTGTTTGCTTCCTCTACCAGCTAAAACCTTTACCGGCTTTTGAACGGTTGTTAAACCAGTTTCATCAACATTATATATACAGTTAGGATTATATTTATAACAATTTCTTACCGTTTTAAGATTTTGAAAAAACTCTCTTACAGTGTGTTTGTTAAAAGCTGTTGATCGAGCGAAGTTCGTTGCTTCAGGTGTTCATAGAGACAACTCTGGTTGTCTTTTCATAAAACCTTGCAACCAATCAATGCCTGCAATTTTATTTTTGATCCATGATGATGGGCATATCTTATTGTTTTTTAAAGCAAATTCATAAGCTAATAATCGCGTTGACCTAGTTGAAAGGCCATAGTTCATTTTTGGTGCAATTAGTAAATAACTTGATAAACTTTTTTCATCTTCTGCTGTAAAAACTTGTCTATTGTTGTAGTTAGGCTTGAAAGCTTCATTTGGATTAAGCCTCTTTTTACGACAATATCTTTTTAAAGTCATTCTATCTATGTTAAACTGACGTGCTACAACATTCAGTTGTGTTCCTTCTAAAACTTTATTAACAGCTACTTTCATTGTTTCACTTGGTATAGCAACTTTATTTGTTTTTTTAATTCTATTTCTAACCATTTTAAGATCTGTAAAAAAATATATCAATAAAAACATATGTTTTTAATAAATGCTAATATTTAACATAATAATATTATGTTAAATATTTTTTAATTATTATGTTAAATATTATTCTTTTGATATTATAAAATAATAGTATTATTATTACTAGCTTATAACATAAGTAGATTTAAAAAATGAAATGCTAAAAGCTATTGTTTGTTTATATATAGTTTTTTTTTAAATTATAAATACAATTCCATTCGTTTAACTATAAACAAAAACATGGGGCACTTCGTCTTCTATGGGGCACTTTGATCCTCCGATCAATGGGCCCCGCATAGTCAAAGATCAATGTACCCCAATAGGTATAGGTAACATATTGATAGCAATATCTACTGTATAAATTGCAGCCAAATAAAAATTATATATTATATTATAGACCTAACACTTACAAATTTAAAATAAAATTGTTGTTAACCCATACAGACATCTAAATAAAAATATATTTGAATTATAGTACGATTTAAAAAAATCACTTTTTATGACGAAAAACAATATTTTCTTTATTTTTTTTGACGCTGATAACCTTATGAAAAAATATTACGAATAATCAATTAGGGAAGCATAATGGTTAATTAAATTGCAACCTCACTTCTAGTAAGGCAAAAATGAACGAGTAAAAGCCAAAAGATCATACTGCCCCGGCGATCAATGCGCCCCCATCTCCCCTATACATTAAATTAAATAAAAATAAAACATGATATAAGAAAATAAGTTTAACAAAAAGGTTTATATATCAAATTTCAAAGCTTTTATTTGGTTTCAAAATTTCTCTTTTTATATGAAACTTAAATGAATTTACTGATTTCATCATATTGAAAAATTTAAAGCTGTTCCATATCTTAGGCCCTCAAAAT
The DNA here is from genome assembly GCF_038396675.1 of Hydra vulgaris. Lineage (NCBI taxonomy): Eukaryota > Metazoa > Cnidaria > Hydrozoa > Anthoathecata > Hydridae > Hydra > Hydra vulgaris. The sequence continues at coordinate 29,194,176 of NC_088926.1, forward strand.
GTTATGCTGTACTTTTTATATCTAGTTAACTTACGAGGCAGTGTATATGCGAGCCTTTCATTAGATCTTAGAGTCCAGCTGTTGTTTTGAATTATTTTTAATTTTGTTTTAAAGTTGTGTGGTGTAAGATTTTTAAAATGATTATCCATAAAGATCATAAGTTGAAATCTGTATAAAAATTTATAAAAATATATATTTAAATTTCCCACTTTCGTTTTCTTTATTAATGGCATTACATGCTCAATTCTATTTTTATTTTGTATATAATTCTGCTCGCATGTTTTGCACACAAATATCTTACTAAGTTTAGCATGATGTGTACTAGCCCACGCAATGTAACTATAATTAATGTAGCTATAAATTAGGCTAAAGTGTATTGTTTTAAGACTTTGATTGTTTAGAAGACCTTATCTTAATATATATAAAGGGCAATGTGTGTGTGTTTGTTTGTTCTCTATAGAAATCCGAACCGCCGGACCGATCTCGATGAAATTTGGCATGGGGGTAGTCCTCGAGGGGGAAAAGGTTCTTAGCTGGGTTTTGACCCCGTACCCCAATCCCCGGGGTCAAGGGGGCCCAAAAATGGCCATTTTTTGGGCCCATTTTTGGGCCCATCTTTGTGTACAGATATCAGGTAAGCCAGTTTAAATATTGGCCCGGGCAACGCCGGGTAACTCCAGCTATCTTATCTTCTTATCTTATCTTAATCTTAATATATATAAAGGGCAATGTGTGTTTGTGTGTGTGTTTGTTTGTTTGTTCTCTATAGAAATCCACCGATCTTGATGAAATTTGGCATGGGGGTAGTCCTCGAGGGGGAAAAGGTTCTTAGCTGGGTTTTGACCCCGTACCCCAACCCCCTGGGGTCAGGGGGGACCATTTTTTGGGCCCATTTTTGGGCCCATTTTTGTGTACAGATATCAGGTGAGCCAGTTTAAATATTGGCCCGGGCAACGCCGGGTAACTCCAGCTATCAGGTAAGTCAGTTTAAATATTGGCCCGGGCAACGCCGGGTAACTCCAGCTAGTTTTATATATTGACGATTGTGCCCTCTCAATTCAAAAACGGCGTAGTTTAAAAATAATATTTTCATTTACACTCCAGAATTTATTTTTAAACGAATCAGATAACTACTTTTAATAGCGAGAAACCAATTAAATTTTTTCATATCCTGCAAAGTATAATTTAGATTAAGTTTTGTAAAACAAGTTTTGCAACATCTGCAAAACGTAATTTTTACTGTAAACTTTTTTAAAAAAACATTTATAAAGATGGGCAATTAAATATTAGGCGGGTAGTAGACGTAGTGATTCCAATATTTATTTTCATACCCCGTCACTTGCATGACTTAACGGGTTTAAATCATATAATGATGACAATAAATTAAGGTGTTTTTATGATTTTTAAAGCAGGAGGAATACCTCTTATCAACCGCCTAACTAGAGTAACTAAAAGATCTACCACTGATAATGTTACAACTGACATTTTTAGTAACGAGTTGCAAAAAGGATTATAAAATCTATTATATGATATATATATCAGACCATTTCCCTTTTTTTTAACCCAGAACACTATATCTAATGACATTAACATAATTAAAATATTTATATAACGTATTTTTCCCCAAAATAATTTAGAATCGTTTAAATTTCGCTACCCGATTGAAATCATATAAGCTTTTGCAATCACCTAAATCAGTTCTATAATAAAATCTATGACACATTTTAAGCTGTGTATGATGCAAACAGTTTTTGTGCATGATGCAAATAGTTTGTGAAAAAATAGTTGGTCCTAAAGCTTTAAAAAAACCCTTGGATTACTAAAGAACTCAAACAATCTTCCAAAATAAAGCAGAAATTTTACATAAAATACTTTAAAAACAAAATCCAGTTTAAATCATAAGCATTTATTTAAAAAAGTTCAAAAAGTTTTGAAACAAAATTATTATTTAAAATTTATAACAAAATTTAAAAATAAAAAAGAACTAACTGGTAAACTCAAGACATGTTCAAGCTTTCTGCCAAAAATGATTACAGACAAAAATAAATGCATAATTCAATCGAACAATATTGCAAACAAATTTAAAAAGTACTTTACAGAAATCGTTTTCACTTTTTCTGAAAAAGTTTTAATTACTATTATATATCCTAATAAACTTACCAAAATTGCCTGGGCAATTTTGGTAAGTTTATTCGAATGGGTTAGTCTATTTAAAGACCGATATGCAAACGAATGCTATCGAATCTTCTGCGACAACTATGTCAAATGCTGTGACGAATTCATCTCGCATGCTACCTTCAAGCCGATCAAACGTAGGGAGCCTTAGGTAACCAGTGAACTTCTCTTACTAATTAAACGTAACAAAAAACATTGGTATCCCTCTTTTCAAAGAGTATAACTTAACTTGAAACCTCGTCAAAAAAGCTTCCTGCATTGCGATAAGAGTTTTTGAACACAACTTAGCAACGATTAACGGAACCCTAAGCTTTGATACGTCTATGTAAACAATAAACTTGCCGCCAGTAACCAAATAATTTCTATCTGCTACCCTTTGGGGAAATAAGTAGCGACTGGGCATCCATAGCCAATATACTTAACAGCCGGTTCCAGTCAGTATTCACAATTGAACCATCAAATTACCTCTACCTCCCTTCGTCAAACGTACAACCGCTTGAATCTCCACCGTCATCTTCAACTACGATTCCTTTCTCAAACACTTATCTGCTCTCAACGCCAATAGTTCAACTGGAGGTGACCGTATCTGCCCATTTATGCTAAAAACATGTGCGAATGCGGCAGCTACCCTACTCGCCATCATTTTTCAGAAATTGATTGATCAAGGTGTAATCCTAAAAACATGACTTTCGGCAAACGTGACGCCAAAGTTCTAAAAAGGCTCTAGACATGATCCAGAAAACCACTGACCTATCTCACTAGGCCTATCATATCTGTACTATGTACTCAGGCCTATCACCACTGTACCACGCAAAATATTGGAATTAATAATTAAATAAAAGATCATCCAGCACCTTGTAGCCGATAAACTTGTTGCCAAAAAAACGCCTGCGCTACAAATCTACTTAACACCATGGACTTTCTAACCTACAGCGTTTCTCTCAAGCTTCCAGCTTTTTGTTAACTTTGACAAAACCTTTGATAAAGTCCCCCACAGAAGATTACTGCTAGAAATTGAATCCTACGGAATTGAAGCTAACATTCTGAACTGGATAAATGTTTTCCTTTCAATTTAATCATTGCGCGTTCTTCTAGGTAATAGGTTATCCACCTGGGTAAAAGTTACAGTGGCATTCCGCATGGTTAAGTGCTAGATCCTACGTTGTTCATAATATTTATTAACAACTTACCGGAGCACATCAATAGCAAAAACTTATGTGAAATGTATGCAGACGATACTAAAATCCTGAACGTAGTCAAACCGCTGAAGACAAAGCTCGTCTGCTATCCGATATAGATAGTACTGTCACCTAAAATCGAACCTGGTTGATAGAACTCAACTCAAAAAGATCTACGGATTCAAATCTCTAACGGTTTAAAGTAGTTGTTCAATTAAACAAGGTATATTTCCTGATCAACTAAAGATAGTCAAAGTAACACCAATATTTAAAGGGGGGGATTTATCAAATATAACTAATTATCGTCCAATTTCTGTACTTTCTGGTTTTTTCAAAGATTTATGAAGGGATCCTTTACAATAAAATTTATGATCATCTTTCTAAAAATAAAATACTAAATACAACCCAATATGGATTTAAAAAACATAATTCCACTGAACACGCAGTGCTTCATCTGACTAGAAATATTGCAGATTCGTTTGAAAAATCACAATTTACTATTGCAGTGTTCATAGATCTATCAAAAGCCTTCAATACGATAAATCATGAGATTCTTATTAAAAAACTAGAAAATTATGGAATCTGTGGTAATTTTCTAAAATTACTTAAGAGCTATTTAAGCAATCGTAAACAGTATGTGCAAATGGATGTATCCTCTACAACAAATTTACTAGATATAACATGAGGTGTCCCCCAAGGGTCTATATTAGGACCACTTCTTTTTCTCATTTATATCAATGATCTTTATAATGCCTCAAACTTAAAAACAGTAATGTTTGCTGATGACACAAACTTTTTTTTGTCTAGCAATAAAATCATAACACTATTTAATGACATGAACATAGAGCTAATTAAAATTTCAAAATGGTTTAAGTCTAATAAGTTATCAATTAACATAGAAAAAACTAAATGGACTCTATTTCATCCAAAATTCAAAAAACATCTTTTGCCAAATGATATGCATCAAATATATATAGATAATATTCAAATAACACAATCAAAAGTTATACTTTTTCTTAGTGTTTTTATTGATGAAAATCTTACGTGGAAAAATCATATTGAAACCTTGCGCAACAAAGTTTCAAAAAATATTGGAATATTATATAAAGCGAGAATTTGTGTAAATAGACACGCATTAATTCAACTTTATTACTCACTTATTCAATGCCATTTAAATTATTCAAATATCGCATGGGGCAGTGCTTAAAAAAAGTCAATTAGATCCTCTTTATCGGCAACAGAAGCATCTAGCACAACTAATAAATTTTAAAGATCGTTTTACTCATGCAAAACCACTCTTATTCAAAATGAGTATTCGTAATATATACCAACTAAATGTTTTTAACACTCTTTGCTTTATATTTGAATGTAAGATAAACTTAGCTCCAATACCTTTTCAAAATTTATATGCAATTTATATGCAATAAAGCCCAAAAACAAATATGATCTAAGAAATTACAATTTTATTTATCAACATTATTCGCATACAAATTTTGGAAGGTCTCTTATATCTTATCGCGGAGCTTATTTGTGGAACCAAATAGTTTTAAAAAATTTTGATTTTTCCCAAAGTTGGAATTTTTCTTCTTTCAAAAACAAACTGAAAAAAGTTATTTTCTCAATAGAAAATATTTTCGAGTTCTTCGGATCTCGTTTCTCTTTTATAAGTGTTTCTAAATGTAATTTAAAATATTTGTTTTTATTTTTTATTGTTTTTTTAATCGGTATTTTATTTGTATGACGGTTTTCATAAAACGGTATTTACTAATTTAAAATATTTGATTTTATTTTTTATTGTTTTGTTAAACGGTGTTTTATAAATGAGGTTATTTTATTTGTATGAAGGTTTTCTTAAACGGTATTTACTTTTTATTTTAAATTTTTTTGAAATAATTGGTTTATAATTTTTGTATTGTTAAACGGTTCTCGGTGACAGGATCTTATAATCCTCTTCGAGTTTCCGTGTTCTTCATATATTATGTATCAACGACACTTTTACCAGAGAATATTGTTAAATGAACAAAAAAACTCTGCCTTAGCTTTCTACTAAATAGACGTTTATGCGGCGATCGGACACAAAAATACAAAATTGAAAACAATATTGACTTAATTAGCTGACTAATTAGACTAATTAGCTGGCATATTGATCCACCAAACATCCCAATAAGTTACTGCCATCGCAAGAACTGCCTCGTTCGCAATAATTTCTACAATAACCGCGTCGCTCATTCATGGAACGCATTGCCAAATGAAGTTGTCAGTGCTTTCAGTGTCAAACGTTTCAAAACTCGATCATCTACCATATTTACTATAGCGCATCATCTTCCAACAAACAACAAAAAGTAGATGTTTTCTGAGTAAGCTTGCCTTTTAAGCTTGTGTATAACATATTTCTAGCTACGATGTAAAATGTTCATAAAATACAAAAAATAAAATCTTTCTTAGATTAACAAATTTTATTATGTATTATTTTTGAAGAGTGTTTTAAAGAAACAAAGATTTTTTATAAACAACGATTTCATACAAAGGCGATTTTAGAAGGAGGGTGTGTGGGGAAAAGAGCTTCTAACCCCATAAAGAAGTTCTACCCCCACAAAGAAGGTGATTTTTAAGTTATAGTCAGTTTTTTGATGAATTGAGTTGGCTAGTTGGGTATTTGACACAACTCTGTTGGGTGAATTTTAGTTTTTATGGACCTTTTTTTTATTTTTAAGCAACCAGTCGGTACTTTTTAAGGATTTACTCCCCGCCCCCCTATTCCTCTCATTTCATTTGTAAAATTGCCTCTTATTGAATATAAATTTTTTAAAAATATAGGAAGATATTATCAGTTACCAATAAGATATTTGTAAACGTTTTTTATTTAAATTTATGTTCATAAACGTATTACGTCAAAAGAACTTTACACGATATTAAATTATTAAGAAACAAAAAATACATTAGTGAAAAGAGTTCTTTTCAACAAAAGCACTTTTCCCTTTCTATTAGAAAAAAAGTATAATATAAAAATTGTATAAAGATTGCATTTTACATCATCTATATAAAAGGTAAATATTACAAATGCACTTGATATGCTGTGTTAATAATAATTTATCTGAAAATGACATAAGTAAACACAGTTCATTTGAATGTTCAGTGAAATAATAATAAATTAACTTACTTAGTATGATACTTATAAAACACACACACATACACAAATCGGCCATTTGGCAGTATTGATTGAAAAATACGGTATATATTTAAACCATTTTAAAGTAAAGCATAGTTTTTTAATTAATTAATTTATAAAGTCTTAAGTGCTCTTGCAATGTTGTGGCGAGTGAGACTTAAGTCTTAAAAGCACTTGTTTAAACATAGTGGTGGAATTTATGACCTCGAAATCATTAGTTTTTATTTTTATTGCTTTCTACATTTTTGAACAGTTCAAATTTAGTAAAAACTTTTTGCCTTTCTTTAATCAATAACGTCTTTAAATAAAAAAAAATTCTGTAAATACTCAAACAAGTCGATGTTCATAAAACTACAACAACTTTGCAAACGGTAAACGACTTTTTTTTGAAAAGGAGAAGAAAAAAATTAACTGACTTCAAGAAATTTAGCTTTGTTTTTATGTGTAAATAATGTTTTTCGGCAAAAATCTGTATAACACCCCCTTTCCACTTAAAACCTTCTCGCGCCGGCCCTACTTTTAAAGATGTGTATGCAGCAATATCACCACCTAAGAGGACTGAATTACAAATAAATTACGTACATCCATACTTAATAGAGAAATAAATATCATGTTTTCCTAACTTGTCTATACACTACAAAATCGACTTATATGACATGATGAAAGAAGTTTCAGTAGACTAAAAATAAAAAATTATATGTAGTTAACAATGACAAAACGATATCTTTTTCGATTGACATCAATTTTTATCAAATGTAAGCTTATTGAAAGCATTAACTTTGAATTATTAATAAATCATTTTGCTTCAACCCAGCGGGCTCAGACGTCGATAAGACGCCTATACAACGCCTTATTAAGGTTGTCAGGAAAACGAGTCACAAAGATAACTATCTGAGTAAGATAAAGAAATGCAGAAGTTATTGGCTCTAGTACCAGCAGGTCAATGGCGTTAGAACCAAACCATTAAGTGTGATAAGCATTAAAGTCACCAATAACAACATTATTGGCAGAGGGGTAAAGAGAGAGAGAGCATGTTAGTTTTAAAGCATTTTATAAAAGTTTTAAGACCAAATGCAAGTGTTATTATTTTCAATTGTATAACTTTATTTGAGCACGCTTTCATAAAAACCGTTTTTAAATCATATATAAATAAATTGCGCGACTTATTCGCATTTCGACTAATATAAACATACCATCTATAACTTTAAAAAATTTTTAGAATATTAACTTAAAAAATATTGGAATAACAACCTTTTTTTTATGTACATTTTCACAACTGCATATTAGTTACAATTTTTTCACATCGTAATATAAGCAAAATATGCTTCCGTTACAAAAGATTATATTAAACCAAATACTGCTAAATTACATTTAACATAAAAAATAATACTTAGTTAAAATTGAAGAAACAATTGAAAAAAAAAATTAATTTAGGAAGCATTAGTTGAATATATTATGAAGGACTTGTTATATTTAAGATATTACTTTTCTTATATATATATTTATTATATATTTGTTATATATAAGATATTACTTTTTATTGTTATATATTATATATATATATATATATATATATATATATATATATATATATATATATATATATATATATATATATATATATATATATATATATATATATATATATATATGATATATATATATATATATATATATATATATATATATATATATATATATATATATACTACTGTGGTCAAAAAGTAAGGTGAATTTTTAATTTAAACTTCCCGCCTTATACGAATCGTCCAATCTTTTTTATTTTTAAGTTGGTAGGAATGTCATTAACATTTGCGCCAAATTACATGTCAAACTCATAATTATTTTTTTTTGTTTACGCTTGTTTCTGAAGTACCAAAAGTGCATTCGGCGATTTTCACGATGTCTAATTTTGTTGAGCAAAGAAGTGCTATTAAATTTTTTTTGCGGAATGATATTTCTGCTGCTGAAACGTATCGAATGTTGCAAAAGGCCTTCTGTGAAGAGACTATGTCTCAAAAAAATGTTTACAAGTGGTACAAAGACTTCAAAGAAGGTCGAGAACGTGTTGATGACTTGGAACGCTCCGGACGACCATCGACTTCGATTGATGGTCGCCACATCAACAAAATCAAAGAATTGGTGCTTGCAAATCGTCGGTTAACCATTCGAGATCTTCTTGATATGGTTGGAATATCATTTGGGTCGGTGCAAGCGATTTTGAAGGATCATTTGGGCCTCAGAAGACTCAAATCACGTTTGGTGCCGATATTTCTCAACTTCTTTGAAAAAGAGCGTCGCGTTAAAACGTGTGAAGCAATGCTTTCTGACTATCAAAACATCTACAAACAAATTATTACTGGCGATGAGACTTGGGTCTACGCATACGACCCTGAAACAACCGACCAATCAAGTGAATACCGTGAAAAAGGCGAGCCGAGACCGAAGCAACCACGTCAAAGTCGCTCAAAAATCAAGGTCATGTTGACTGTTTTCTTTGATTATTGTGGTGTCGTGCACTACGAATTCTTTCCAACTGGACAAACTGTCAACAAGGAATATTATTTAAGCATTATGCGACGTTTGCGTAAAGCTATTCGCAAAAAGAGACCGGAATTATGGGCCAATAATTCTTGGATTTTGCACCACGATAATGCGCCTTCGCACACAGCACTAGTTCTTTGTGAGTTTTTCGCCAAAAACTCTACCCATGTTGCTCCACAACCACCGTATTCGCCCAACTTAGCACCGTGGGACTTCTGGCTGTTCCCAAAGCTCAAGAGACCACTCCGGGGAAATCGTTTTGAGTCCATTGATAAGATCCAACGTGAATCGGCACGCGCATTGAAGGCTATCCCTACCGAGGACTTTTCGGCATGCTTCGAAGACTGGAAAAAACGTTGGCAAAAGTGCATTGGGGCCGGGGGGGATTATTTTGAGGGGGACGATACAGATTTGGAAGAATAAATAAAGATTTTTCATTTTATAAAAAAATTCACCTTACTTTTTGATCACAGTAGTATATATATATATATAAATCCGATTTTTCTCACGTTGTAGATTGTCTTAATTCAAATTTTGTTCAAATTTTTATTTATCATGTAAACTAGAACAATTCTATGTAATTATCTATATTAAGAACAAGATTTTAAAGTTTTGATTTTAAAGAAAATATATTGTCAGGAAGAGTATTTAAGGTGTATTTCGCAATTAATTTGTTATATAAATAGGGGCCGCGATAAGAGATAGAGAATTGAGAGTTTTTTTTCGAGATACAATAAATTTACCAGTTGCTATAATGTTAAACTTATTGATAATTGAATAAAAGAAGCTTTTTGTGAAACGTAAAGGTACTAACCCCATTTTATATTTTAGCATTAATAGCCTATTAGCATAGATATTGATTTGATAGATGTTTAGCGCTTTCATTATTTTTTAATAGAGGTTTAGCATGTGTATGTTTGTTTTTATGATACATAATTCTAGCAGCATGTTTCTGTCGTCGATAAAGAGACATTAATTTTTTGTCTTGTGTGTGCTTTCCTAAGCAATGTTAGCATATGTAAGATGACTATATACAAACCAAAAGTAAAGAATTTTTAAGTTTTTTTGTGATAAAAATGGTCTAACATTGAAAAGTAAACCAAGATTTATAGATATTTGAGTGTTGATGGCCTTTATTTGGGCTGTCCATGAAATATTTTTGTCTACAACCACTCCAAGAAATTTAATTGTTTGGGTTCTTTCAATATTGTTGAAATCGATATTTAGATAGGGAAGTATTGATGGAAGTGCCTTTTTTGTTGCTTTGAATGAAATAAATTATATTTTGTTTTTGTACGTTTATTTATAGCTTATTAGCACTGAACCATGTTTTAAGTTGTTGAAGCTCAAGGTTGACTTTGTCAAAAAGGTCATCGATAGAAGAAGATGAATAAAACAGATTTGTATCATCTGCGATACAAATCTGTTTGTATCATCTGCGATACAAACAGATTTGTATCGCAGATGATACAAGTTGACATTCACTTAAAATTTTGTTTTCTGTTAGATATTTATACAGTTTATTGTAGATTATTTGTTCAAGAAGCTTGGAGAATACTGGAAAAATTGAGGTAGGTCTGTAATTGGTTAGTGATGCCGTGTCTCCAGTTTTAGGTATTGGTAAAGTTTTTACTATTTTTAATTTTTCTGGAACAACTCCTGTTGGAATTGATGAGTTGAAAATATTAAAAAGAAGATCTTTTATAAAGGGTAAGATATCTATTACTTCATTGCCGGAAATATTATCAATGCCTGGAGCTTTGTTTTTTTTTAGTGATTTTTTTGCTTCTTCGAACTCCTCTACTTCGATTCTGGAAGGTATAGTTTCTGGTTTTAATTTAGTTTTACCAATAATTTCGTTCATAATGTTCCCTGTTTTTTTAATTCTATCACTATGTTTTTGTAATTGATTGGAGAAATACAATTTTTTAGATTTTTTAAAAAATTTTTCAAAAAGATTTTTCATTGTTTATAGATCGTGAGATTTTTTTAATTTCTATTTTTAAATACTTGTTGTATAACTTTTGTTTTTTCTTAGAGGATTTTTTTATTTCTTTTAAAATCCATGGATATTTCATATATTTAATTTTATTTCTTTTTCTGAAAGTGGAAAGTGCTTATTGTATTGTTCAAGGAAAATGTTTATAAATGTGTTAAAGGCAGTATTTGTAAGCCTTGGTTGCATTGAACATAAACAGTAGACCAATTTGTTTTCGATAGAGATTCTCTAAATTTGCAAAGAGAAAACTCGTTAATTTGTCTTTTATATGTTTTAATTTTTGCATTGTTTAATGAGGTTGAGTATAGTGCAAGTGAAAAAAAAATCGGGAAGTGATCTGATTGATCTATTTTAAAAATTCTTGTTTTATGAGTTTGTTTGTATATTATCTAAAGTAGTAGTTGAAGTAGAAGTGACTCGTGTAGGTTTATTTATTAATGGGACTATTCCGTGGTGAAATAAATTATCAAAGAAGGTTTTAATATTGGCGTGTTCTTTGTATTTAAAAAAGTCTATGTTCAAGTCTCCTATACAAAATGATTTTTTTCTTCACTGTTGGTTTTAATAAAAATTTGATTCAAATAGTTAAAAAATTTAATAAAATTGCTGTCTGGTGGTCTGCAGCAAGTAGTTACTAGAATCTTTTGCTTTTGTGAATGATTATTTTAATTGTAAGAGCCTCACAGTCTGCATCAGAAAATGAAAGTTCATTTCTAATTTTTTTTTTTAAATCAATCCGAATATACACTATAATTCCTCCTCCTCTCTTGAGTATTTTTTTTTCAAAAGAAATTATTTTGTAATTAGAAATATGAAAATTTGAATTTGTTTGTGAAAACTCGTCATTACACCATGTTTCCGTAAGACAAATCATGCTGAATAAATAATTACATTTTTAAAGGAAATTTTTTAATTTGTCAATATTTGTGTTAATACTTCTTATGTTTATGTGTATGAGTGAAAAATCTTCATTACATGATTTAAATTGGATTTTAAAAGTATCACTATCAAAATATTCTGTATTACAACATTTTTCGTTAAATATTTTTTTGTCCGCATGATATATATGGTATATAATTTAACGTATATAATATTATATATAATATATAATATATTATATAATATATAATATTAATATATATAATATATATATATATATATATATATATATATATATATATATATATATATATATATATATATATATATATATATATATATAATATTATTATATAATATATTATAATATTATATAATTATAATATTATATATAATATATAATATATATATATATATATATATATATATATATATATATATATATATTAAGGTATATAATTTAATGTATATAACATAAGGTATATAATTATATAATATAAGATATGTAATTTATTATTTGTGGTTTTAAAATTATCGGAGTAATGGGTTTTGAAGTCAATTGATTCGAAAGCCATTATGTCAGCTTAATAACTTTTTAATTACAAAAATTGCGGCTTTACATCTCGCCGATTTCCTTATTTAGAAAATTCTTTAACGAATATTTTGTCATATTTAATAATAGCGTATTTACATCTTCCCTGTGGCTTTGAATTTAAAATTAATTGAATTTAAAAATTAAGAAATAATGTAATTATTAATTAAATTTAAAATTTTTGGTGGATCATCACAAAAACATTTATGACTGCTTAAGTGCCGCCGATAGTTAGTGCCGCCGTGGCGCAGTGGTTAGAGTGCTTGCTTTATAAGCAAGAGATCGAGGTTCGAAACGAGCCTTTGATATATTTTCGCGTCACGGTAAGGAAGGAGGTGTGAACTTTCCGGTTAAATGCACTTCCGCGGTGCTCTGTGACAATAACGTTAGGTCTTCTTGGGGCACCTAAAAAATAGTATAAAAAAGAAAAAAGAAAAAAAAATTGCAGAGGAAATAATCGCTTTGTAGTCAGTGATGGATCCAGAGGGAGGTATGTGGGTATGCATCCCTCCTCCCCCACCAGAATCTGAAGTCCTAAAAAAAATTTTAGAATCACGGATTTATTTTTTTTCTTTAGAAGACACAAATGTGATACAAAACAAAATATATTTCAACATTCTCCCCTACTAAAAATTCCTCGATCCGTCAATGTTTGTAGTGTGTTGGAAATGATTAAATTCGTCTTCATTAAGTGACGTTTCCAAGTACAGTAGAATCCTGTAAACTAGGACCTTCTAAGAAACCAGATATTTTGTCCGACTTGAATGTCTTATTTTAACAAAATTCTTGATCGGGTAAACGGACTTATTTCAGCACTGTTAAAGCATTAAAATTTTAAATGAAAAACGGGATTGCTCTGTTATAAATAAAAAATAATATTTCAGCTTGGTAATTTTTAAAATATTTGGTATTTTCAAATTTCAAAGTTTGATTATATTCGATTATATTATGATTATATTCGAGTTCTAAAATGTTTGTAAATTAGGGGTGCACTGACGCCTACTTTTGGCCGATGCTGATGGATACAGGCCGATGCCGATGCAACGGCCCTGAAATTGGAGATATAATGGAAATATACACTTGAATGGAAATGCCACGTTCTATTCATGGGACAATAAAAGCAACATTTTGAAATTGTTACTGTTAATGATTGACCGAAACCGAAATTTGAGCCGAAACCGAAAGTACCGAAATTTCGGTTCAGTGAAGCCGTAGCCGAACCCGAAATTTCGGCCGAAACCAAAACCGAAATTTCGGCCGAAATTTGAAAATGAATGTTTAAAATCCCTGAACCTTTTATGATCACCGAATTAAAGCAAAAAAAAACTATTTTACATATATCTAGCCAATCACCACGTAACATAGTTTGATAAAAACTCTAATATGTCAAGACATTTCAATAATTAAAGGTAATAATTGAAGTATTTTCTCTGCGAAATACATATTTTTTCATGTTTTCTGGCAAAAGTCTGTTTCTTTCATTTGAAAGAATTTCTCCAGCAGTTAAAAACAACCTTTTAACTTCGGCAGATGTTGGTGGAGGTCTAAGGAATCTCTTTGCTACTTTTGCCAAACCAAACTTTGCTTTTAATGTTGTTTTCTAATATAAATCTATGAAACTTTTTTTTTTGATGTTATTTAGGTGCCCCAAGAAGACCTATTGGTCTTGTCACAGAGCACCGCGGAAGTGCATTTAACCAGGAAGTTCACGCCTCCTTCATTACCGTGACGCAAAAATATATGCGAAGCTCGTTTTGAGCCTGGATCTCTTGCTTAAAAGGCAAGCGCTCTAACCACTGCGCCACGGTCGCACAAGAAACTTCAGACCTTCTTTGAAGTTTGAATCAATTTTTGAGATTTATAGGACTGCCGGTAGTTGTATTGCTTTTTCAGTTAAGAGATTTTTTAGAGTAAACCACTTCTTAAATGTGATGAAAGTCCGCTAAGTGATTGAAGTTTTGCATTGTGCGATTCACGAGATACTTTCAAATTGCAGAAATTGCAAGTTCCGTGTTTGAAATCACAACCTGTCACGGTTAAATGATTCCATAAACCAGTTTTTTATCGATTATTTTCCATTGTAAAATTTAGTACTGAGAAACTTTTGATGAAACTATTGGTTTGGGTTGGTTTACTTAAATCTTAATTCATTTTAAGAATGATTTTGAGAATAGTAATTTAAAACTATTATGTAACGTGATTTCAATTAAAATTTCTACAATTGTTATAATTAAAAATTGATTTACTAAAAAACGATTACAATTAGGAAACCATCATAATCCCACTCTAAATGAAAACTTAAAAAAAAATCTTATAAAAGTTTCGGCTCATTTCGTTGCGGTTTGAACCGAAATTTCGGCCGAAACAGGAAAAGTAAAAAAATTATTGAAGCAGAAATTTCGGTTTCGGCCAAAACTTCGGCCGAAACCGAAAGTTTCCGTTCACTAGTTACTGTTGAAGTTTATTTTCCATTTAGTATAGTATTTTACATAGTTACATAGTTTAGTTTTTATATTTTTTATTTACTTTTCTTTTAGAACTTATGAAATAAACTTTTACTTATCACTGCCAAATCTACATAAAAAAGAATCTCCATATAAATGGTGGGGAAATAACAAAAATACATGTATAAAGAAACACTCTAGTAGCAATAATATTTTAGACCTCTTATGCCTTGCCAAAAAGTATTTAGATGCTCCGCCTTCTTCTGTGTTCAGCGAAAGATTGTTTAGTATTGGGGGAGAGATTTATGAGTCGATACGGTCTCGACTGCAGAAAATGGAGAACAACTAGCTTTTGTGCAAGCGAATTTTTTGAAGAAATGGAAACAAAGAAAAAAATGCACAGTTTTATATAACACTAGCTGGAGTTACCCGGCGTTGCCCGGGCCAAAATTTAAACTGGCTTACCTGATAGCTGGAGTTACCCGGGCCAATATTTAAACTGGCTTACCTGATATCTGTACACAAAAATGGGCCCAAAAAATGGTCCCCCTGACCCCAGGGGTCGGGGTACGGGGTCAAAACCCAGCTAAGAACCTTCTCCGCCTCGAGGACTACCCCCATGCCAAATTTCATCGAGATCGGTGGATTTCTATAGAGAACAAACAAACAAACACACACACAAACACACATTGCCCTTTATATATATTAAGATTAAGATAAGATAAGAAGATAAGATAGCTGGAGTTACCCGGCGTTGCCCGGGCCAATATTTAAACTGGCTTACCTGATATCTGTACACAAAGATGGGCCCAAAAAATGGTCCCCCTTGACCCCGGGGATCGGGGTACGGGGTCAAAACCCAGCTAAGAACCTTCTCCTCCTCGAGGACTACCCCCATGCCAAATTTCATCGAGATCGGTCCGGCGGTTCGGACTTCTATAGAGAACAAACAAACACACACACATTGCCCTTTATATATATTAAGATATTTAAAAACTTTTCATAACATAAAAAATTATATATATTTTAAACATGACGAAAGTTGTTCTATTATGTATTAAATATGTTAAACTTTATGTTTATATTTTGTTATATTTTATTTTGCACTTTAATGTTCATTTCTTGATTTTAAACTTCTTTGTAGAGTTTTGGATTCATTAGTTATATAATTGTTTTTTGTTAATATATATATTTTCCGTTTGACAATAATTACAATAACAAAATATATAAATAAAAATTTACATGATAGGAGCAAAAAGAAAATATAGTTGTCTCGTCAATTAGCCCCGTAATATATACCATATATAGCATAGCTTTTAAAAACCGTATAAGATAATACAAAATCTTTTAAATAACAATAAAATTTTCTTAAAAATTATATTTTAGATAAAGAAAGAAATAAAAAAACAAATAAATTTTTTTTTTTTTTTAATTTATTCTCATATTTCTTTCTTTTATACATTTCTTTTGTAATCTGCAAGGACCAAGAGCAGATCAAATTGGCAACATTGGTAAGGAAGAAGGCGTAAGTTTCTGGTTTATTGCTCTTCAACGGCGCTCTGTGATAAGACCATTAGATCTTCTCGAAGCACAATAATAACTAAAATTTATATAAAAAATTTACAAACGTCAACGTTTATGCAGGAAATCCATGGCATGAAGCACATGATGACTTTATCAAAAATTCAAGGTTATTAATGAAATTTTGGTATATTATCTTTAATTTTTTTCTCGTTGAAAAGTTTATAAGTTTTTCAATATTGTTTTTAAGTAAACATACGTTTATATGTGTAATACTACACATAAATTTAACTGTTGTTAAATTTATGTGTAAAAACCTTTTAACAAATTATTTAGTTTAACTTTTTAAATCTAAAACCATTACAAGTTCAATGGAACGCACTGCTGTTAAAATTTAAGTCTTTGTTATAACTTTCAATTTGAAACAGTTTGAAATAAACTTCCGACTGTTCGGAGCAACAAGTCAAAGCTCCTTAACATCTTTAATATATATGTATTTTGCTTTATTATGTTTTTATTGCGATGACGTGAATTTTAAACCTCCATTACACCTCCAATACTCTTTCGCTACATCCCTATTGTGCACATCACAAAATGATTTTATATTTAAAATGATTTGGCGAATAATAAATTATATTAATACTATTTTAAAAGAAGAATAATTGCAGTATTAGCAATCTAAAAAAAAGTAGTATTGTACTTCAAAAATACTTGGTTACTTTCATGCTTTTTTGCTATTGTTTAAATATTTACACTATCATGTTATGTTATTTTCATTATATTGGACTATTATTGTGCTATTTTGATTCTATATAAGTAATATTTAATATATAATATTTGATATATAATATTTTGTATATAAGACTATAAAGCTAAAAAGAATATTTTTATCTTATACAAAAACTATTTATTGGTTTTTTATACTAAAAGATTATGTTATTTTGATATTATCGTGTTGTTTTGATGATATTATCGTGTTATTTTTATTATAATAATTATATTAAATTGGTTTTATATTAAGTTTTATTGTGATGGTTTATTTATATTTAGCTGACATTTTTATTTAACTAGCAAAAGGGATAGAAAAAATACGTAGGCATTTGGTTAAAATTTTCAAATATACTACTTTTAAAAAAACTTTTCTACTTAAAAAAAAAAGTTTTTTTCTTTTTTCCAAAAATATTAAATGCAATTACCGTATTTATTATTACATTTTTTATTATTATTTAGAATTCTTAGATTGATTATTCATCAATCAAAAATAAGACATTCTATTGTATAAAGATACTAAAGTATTGAATAAAAGAAGTTTATTTAAGTGAACAAAGTAAATTCTGTTTTGCTATTTGAATCCGCTTTAACCAATATTTCAAATTCAATGTGGAAATCTATTATTTTTCAGTTTTTGTCAAACCAACAATTTGAAAAAGCTTTAAAAAGATTACCTAATGATTTTTTTGTAAAGGACATTGGAACTTTACTGCAGAGCTCGTAGTTTTCTTGATACTCGTAAACTTACCTTAAAAAACTCGTTAAGTAACCTTGAAAAAATTATTTTTATGTTCCTTGTAAAACATTATGATTTAATAGAAAATGATTTAACAGATTTAAATATCTTAAACCAGTGGGCACGCGTCGTCCGAAGGACGTCCTGACGTCCGTAAGACGTCCAACGGACGTTCCCCGGACGACGCATGCCCACTGGGAATCTTCACAGACTGCTAGAGATACATTTTTGCGATTACTAAAGAGACGTATTTGTGACTGCAAATACGTGTCTTTAGCGATCACAAACACATGAACACTAGTGCAGATTTTCACAGTCAAGAACTTGCTTAGATTATTCCTTTTTAACGCAAAATATAGCAAATGATTTTATTTTATTTCATTAATGATTGCAGAATATCACATGCGAAAAGCTCAGTTTGAAATCAAAATTAGTTAATATGATAATCATATTCAATTAAATATTTTTAGAGTTAAATGCTGACTTAATAATTGTTGTATGCAGTGGCGGAGTTAGGGTAGGGCCTGGTTGGGCAATGGCCCAGGGCGCCGAATATAAAGGGGCGAAACTAATTGGTTATTTTAGCCTTTTTTTTGAATGGGGTTAAATTGAGCTAGGGGCGCCGTAGAAATCTCGCCCAGGGCGCTGGTAGTGCTAAAACCGGCACTGGTTGTGTGAATGACACACATTAATAAAAAAACTTCATATTGGTCATATTATATACTAAATATATAATATTCTCATATCTTTATGAAATGACGTTGATAAGGACCATTTTTTTAATATAATGTTTATATCACTTGAAGTCGTAATAAGTAAGGACGAACGCAATATTAGATACTGACATTTATTTTGGTCAAAACTCAATGATTTCAAAAGTTGTTTTTATTTGAAACTTTTTTTATTATTATTAAAAATTTCTTTAAATTTTTTAACACACTTTATAATATCGCAAACTTTTAAATAGGGCTTACACGATAACGTTAAATTATAAAACTTAAAACAGACTACCACATTAAATATAACATTGGCTGATTATTTTGTTACAAATGATTCTCCTTAAACTATCCTTAATTATCCTTAATTATCTTTTTAAACTATCGTTAATTAAATCTCTATTTAAGAAATACCTTTTTAAAATAAATAAACTCATTAAAAATTTAACAACGTTCATTGCAAATTACCTAAATAACTTTATCCCAAAAATTATAGTTACTACTTCGTATTCGAACTACCTCATAAAAAAAGTGTTGCGCTAATCAAATTATATTCTATTGATATAATTAAAACTTATTACGTTTTATTGGATAATCAGTTAAAGTTTCTAATGGAAGTATGCTTTATAAATATCATGCTTATGAGTTTCACGCTATCTTACATTCAGTTATCAAACATCAACGGATTCAATTGCTCTATTAGTTCACAACAACTCTTATTTGTGGTTAAAATATCTTAATATTATATTCTAAATAAATTGAACTCGTTTTGCAAATCCACTATTATTTAAAACTATCGGGAGAATAAAACATAATAAATAAGCAAAAATTAAAAAACCTACATTGTTTTAGAGTCGTTAAAGAGGAATCAAGTGATAATATATAAAAATACATAAATACATTAAAGATGTTATGAGGTTTTGTATTCTGCTTTGAAAGGTCAGAAATTGTGTTTAATTTTTTCGGACTTCAATGATTTCAATGTGCAGGCCATGCTTTAAATAATAACAATAAGGGTAGCCAAATTTTAACTCTTTTATTGTTTACTCTGATTATTTTGCTCTATATTTTTTTAATTAAAATGGTAAAGAAACTTGCTGGAATTGATAGACGAAAAAGTAATTCACATTTGAAAGCTTGTAATAATCTTTCTGATACCACGCTATGCAAGGACTTTATGATTATTAATGAGCTCTTGTGCTATGTCTCCAACAAAGTTGATACTTTGCCCTTTGAAGTTTTGGTTAAGATCGTTTCTCGCTTCTTTACTGACGAAGAAATTGAAATAGCACTTTCAACCCTTATGTCAATAGATCTTGTTAAAAAGATAACTGAATTCAAAACATAAAGGTCCCGATAAAAAATTAAAAAATGTCCAAGATATCTATAGACTGATGCTTGACATAACTTCTCCTAACGATGTTACCGATATAAAATGTCCTGAATTCCATGCAAAAGATTTGTCACATCTTCCTTTGTGGATACTGATTACATGGATGTCACTACTATATCGCAGCAGATACACCGCATGGACATTCTTAATCTTTGTGCCACAGATAATCCAATAAATGTAAATAGCAACTTAAATTCCACAAGTTCTCACTCTGTTAAATGTGCTACCCCCCCTTGCTTCGTATCTGACTGAGCTAGTTTATAATATGACTATTTGAGCTAAAATCTTTTTCAAAACAATTCATGGAGTCGATCAGTAAAAGATAACATAATTTATTCACTGATCTTGAGAAACCTGTTAAATCCATTAACAAAAAACACAAGCAGACCCAACTTCCTATTTATGACGAGCAGACCCAACTTCCTGTCAATGACTGGCCATTCCTTCCAACTGCTAATGTAAAATCAACCATCCTTGATCTCTACCCTCAAACTCAAGTTAATTCTTCATCTAATTCAAAACTAACAAAATTGAGCTAAATTCGATATCAAAGGACTCAATTACTGATGCGCATTATTAGTTGATGATTAGTTGATCATGCTAATAACTGTGGTAACGATTTTCATTTATCTGGTCATCCTTTATCTTATGAGACTTCTCAACCAGTATTGGACCCTGTTGATTTCCAAACTGTTATTCATCTAAAGAAAAAGCGAAAGCAAAAAGTGCTAATTGGTTCTGGAAAAATTCTAAACAACTTATGTATGTTAAAACCACTTTCTTCGTATGATTGCTCTAAAACTACTTCTATATTTGTCTCTCGTTTATCGCCAACTGCCTCTACTGAAGAATTAGCTGAATTTATCAACATAACATTTAAAACTAAAGCCACTTGCTTAAAAATTGTCACAAGTCAATATCACTCTTCCTTTAAAGTATCTGTCTCTGCTGGAGATGCTGTCAGGCTCTACAACTGTAGCAAATGGCCAGAAAATGCGCTTGTGCGTCGTTTCTTTGAAAATGGCAGTAAGGATTTGTAGCTTTAATTGTCGTGGTGTGCAAAGTTCTACACATGATTTAGTACTCTTGTCTGCAACATATGATATCATCTGTCTCCAAGCGATTTGGTTACTCAATACTGAACTTAATTTCTTGAACAACATTATACCTGGTTTTTGGCTTTGGAGTGTCTCCAACTGATTCTTCAGCAGGTTTTATTCGTGGCAGACCATTTGGTGGTGTTGCTATCCTGTGTCGTGATTCTGTCTTCTGCAGAACTCGAGTTGTTACTACTGATAATTCATGGTCTGTTGCTATCCAACTTGTAAATAACTTCTCTGATAAGTTCACAATTATCAATGTTTACATGCCTTGTGATTCATATGAGAATGTTGATAAGTATCTCGAATGCCTTGGTAGTCTTTCAGCTCTTATATCAGATTTAAATGGTAAATTTGTTATTACTGGTGACTTTAATTATGATCCAAGATTTCGGTCTCCATGTAGTAGTCTCCTAGTTGATTTTTGTACAGATGAACATCTTGTTACAGCTGATATCTGTCTTCCACATGATTCCTTTACCTTTGTTAGTGAAGTATGGGGCACCTCTTCTTGGATTGATCACTGCCTTGTCTCCCAAAGTTCTTTATGCAATGTTAATAACTTCGAAATAATTCAGTCAACTGGTTCATTTGATCATTTACCTTTAGCGTTTGATATCTCGTTTAAAATTAATATATCTTTTTCCTATACTGTTCACCCTACTTCGACAAGATCTCCTAAAATAAATTTTAATGCTTTGTTGACCATTATGATAAAGGAGTATACTTCCACTGTGTCTAACTTAGTGTCTTCAATTAACGGGGTCAGTTTGAAGTAATTAACTGTAATAATGTACATTGTAACTCACATGAGCATGTTAAGCAAATTAACCACCAGTACAATATTCTGAATGAATGTCTTACTCAATCTTCATCTCAGTGTCTTAATTATTCTAAATCAAGTTTAAATAAAAAACAACTTATGACAGGTTGGACAGATTATGTAAAAGATGCTCATAAGGCTGCTAAAGATGCTTTCTGCTTATGGCGTAGCTAGAATAAACCCGAATTCGGCCCAATCTTCAATCTTTTTAAAAATTCAAGAGCCTCATATAAATATGCCATTTGTTTCTGCAATAAAAGAGAAAATACTACAAAAGCAGAAAAGCTGGTGAACAGTTTAGCAAATAAGAACTATACCAGCTTCTGGTCTATCGTGACTTCTATTCGCAGCGATAAATGTAGCCTTCCACCTACTATTGACTCCGCCTCAGGTCCTGATAATGTATGCCACATGTGGTATAATAACTATTTCACCCTGTTCAACTCAGTCAAGCCAACATGCAATATAAATGACAACTTTATAGTTAAACACTGTAATTTTCTTAAAGATGATGCCTATCTTGTCACTCCTGATGAAGTCAAATCTATCATAAATCGTATGTCCTGTGGAAAAACAGCTGACCATTTTGGACTTCAGTTGGAGCATTATCTTTATGCTAGCCCAAATTACTGTAATACTTTGTCTTTATGTTTTTCCTCCATGCTTTGCCATGGATACATGCCTATTGGTGCTTCACACTCTGTTATTTATAACATATTTTTGTCTCACGCATTAATGAAAGTTTCACTGGGACTCCAAACCAATTCGGATTTAAGAAAAACCATAGCACTTTTATGCCAGTTCTTATTTTAAAAGATATTTTAAATTTTTACCTATCACATGGCTCAAATATGCATGTGGCATTTATTGACATTAGTAAAGCCTTTGATAGAGTTCGCTTTGATACACTATTTACGAAACTATCTAAAATTATCTCTGTTGTAACTTTACGCTAACTTATTGTCTGGTATGTTGGTCAAACAGCTTAGGTGGAATATTATCCAAAACATTTAATATCAGTAATGGAGTGCGACAAGGAGGTGTACTGTCTCCTCTTCTTTTTAATATATATATTAACGATCTTAGTATTTTACTCAATAAAACTACCGTAGGCTGTTGCTTAGGTCCTTCTCTTGCTAACCATCTTCTTTATGCTGATGATATTGTCCTCACTGTTACTGCTGCAGAATAGTGAGAACCTTGTCATAAAAGCTTTTTTTAACTCAGAGAGGTTCTTGCTGTCTCCACTGATGTTTAGATGGAGAGCTGAGTTGTATTTATAACA